>NW_027121603.1:0-31940 GCF_030686945.1 Centruroides vittatus
AAATTATGAGTGTAAAAACGCTGCAAACTAATATAAAATTCTGGAAAAACAGATATGAATTTTTACATTTTTAAAATAATTGCTGGATGTTTATTTATAAATTCTTGTGCAAAACAATCTAACCAATTGATACGATGAAACGTCATGCAGACAACCGATCAATTGATGTTAATGGACACTTTTGGAAAGATGCCAGGATTACTTAAAATGTTCCAGTCAATAACAATGACATTTTGTAATAATTTTGCTTTACTTCATACAGTTAAACGTCAATTCTGGCAATTTATAAACAGAAAAGCAAACTTCATCATCACTTTTTGTACTTTTTCTTTTTTTAAGATTAGCAGACAAAAATGTGTTGACAGTTAACAAGAACAGTCTGAAATTGGCAACAAAAACAAAAATGACGATTATATTTAGTAGCACGAATCACCTGATTTCTGTCTGGAACCAACAGATCTGCTATTTTTAGTGAGTAACTCTAATGTCAAGCATTTACTGTGTCTTACTTTTGACTCCTTAACTACGTAATAACATGAAGAATTTTTAAATATAACTTTTAATAATCCTCGTACATTCAAACACTTTCAAACAGATATACACTCATCCTCAGGGCATACACACAAATATAAACAGTTTTCAAAGTAAAAATATGTGCATGCACCTCCAAAGACATACTTTTTCAGTTGAAAACTGCTTGGAAATCTAAGGTTTATTAATAGTTACACTAACAAAGTAGTTATTTTTTCACAAATCTAAATCTCTCCTAAATTATTATTATTATTATAAATTAAGCAGGTTTATAATCCAAGGAAAAATTACACCCGAAGCAATGCATAAACATGTGAATGACAAAAGGATAATTCAACAAATTCTAGTTAGACTGGCTTCTAAACAAACAGAAAAGGAAAGTATCACTTCACAAGAAGAAAAGTTGTTATAAACAATGTTTAACCACTCTCATAACACATGACTCAGTTCAATTCATCTCATTATAAATGAATTAAAATTAATTAAAGAGATGGGCATCTCTATTAATGAACAATTGTTTTGTTATATTTAATTGTTAAATCACTTCCTTTACCCCACCGCATCTTCCTATGATTTCAAAACAAGAGTGCAAGGTCAAGGTTTCACAGAACATTTATACACACTTCTCAGAGTTCAAGGTCAAGTGAAAGATGTATAAGAGATTCGTTAATACTTCTATATTGTTCATTTATATAACAAATTCCAAATCAATTTTCTTATGACCTTCACAATATGATTAATTCAATTATTATTATTAAATTGATAATTATTTTGTACATAACTTGAACATTTCTAAGCTAATAATAACATTCAATATTTAATCTCAGGTCAATGTCATTTAAAGAAAGGAGTTTGGAATTATTCTGTATACTCCTAATTTAAATTGGGAGTTCCTGGGGCCGTATTCTGGTCACTTATCTCTCGTCTCTTCTTTCACCGACGAATGACGTCAAAGCGAGAGACGAAATTCGTCTCTCATACAAAGTGGCGATTCTGGTCGTTCGTAACGATCTCGTCTTTGTCGTTGACGTCACGATTCTATTCGGTTGATTATACATGTTCGGGTTATCTGCGCGCGCAACGCGGTATAGAATTTTAACCAATGAAATTGTACAATTTTCGAAAGTGCAGAATACGAAAATATAGAGCACGTGGTACGGCACGAGGTAATCAAGATGTCTCGACTTATGTTATCATCGGAACAAATGGAAATGTTGGTAACCGAGTTGCAAAAGCGTCCATATTTAGCTAAAGGAAAATTGGACGGAAATATTTCCAAAAATACTTTACGAGATGGATGGCAAGAAATTAGGGATAAAGTGAACTGTCTAGCTGATGGTCCACTGATCGAAGTGGAACAATTAAAAAAAAGATGGAGTCAGTGGCGTTCCCCAACGAAAAGTAAAGCGGCTGCTTTAAGGAAAGATATACTTAGAACAGGTGGAGGGAAAAGAAGTACTCCACCATTAACAGATCTTGAAGAAAAGGTGTCATTAATTGGGAACGAAGAATTTGGATTGGAAGAAGAAAATTTATACGAGCTTGGAGCTTGCACTACAAGTTCCGTTGAACCTTTACATAATGTAAGTAATACCTTTTTATTTATAAATTCATTTTTTATATATTAAATATAGTCTATATATATATATATATTTATATTTATATATCGTAGATACAGAATATAGTTTCCGAAGGAAATGATGTGGAACCACATCGTGAAATAGTTGAGAGGGAAGATCTTGAATCTGCAAGTAAGTTATTTATTATGTCAAGTAATTATATTTCTTGACTTCAAGTTTATTTAGTTTTAAAATTAAATGTTTTAATCTTCCCGTTGTAATGCCAGATTCTGGATGTCGTCGTCGTCGTCACCGATCTTCAAATGAAGATACTGTAACTTCATTTATAGAGCAATCTGCATCTAATCAAAATTCATTATTAACAAGGTAAACCTTATAATCTTTTTGGAATTTATTTTACTTTGAAGTTGACTTCATTGATTAAAATATTAATATAGTTAGATAAAAATATTAAAACATTTCTCTTTGATTAAATGCTTTGTCTAGTTTCATTAAAAGTATCTAGTCATTTATGTGTATATATATATATATACATTTTTTTTATGTAGGCTTTCATCTATAGATGAAAACCTAGCAGAAAATAATGAACTAATAAGACGACAAAATAATATAATGGAAGAGAAAAATATTCTCAAAGAAATCTTGCAAACTCTGCAAAGGGTATTTATTTTATATAATTGTTTAACATTTTAATACTTTTTAAAAAATTTATTGAGTAAACAATATTTTTATATTTACATGCGTGTCTTCTTTTTTCAGTTTGCGTGATGTGTTCGTACTGCTAGCCAATTTAAACAATTTTGTCTGTCTCTTTTTTTATTTTATAATGTACTTAGAAATGAAATAAATAATAAATAAATATTTCTAAATAATAACTTAGTGTGTTTACTTATTTATTTAGTCTCTAAAGAATAAAGACTGGAAACAAAATTAATTCACTTTTTTCATTCATGTTTATTTTAACAGAATCTCTGTAATATTAACTGTTGCCTGACATTTACAGCATTCTGATTTGCAGAATGTTCCATTTTATTTATGCTATCATCATCATCATCATTTCCACAGATTTCTTCTGAAGGAATGTTAAATGCTACACAAATGTTATGTAAAATAGCACAAGCCATCACTATTTTTGCTGATTTTTCTGGAACATATTGTAATCCTCCAGCTGACTTCAAGTCAAGGCATCTGAATCTAATAATTAAAAATAAGAATTTTAATATATAATTTTGTAAAATTAGTAAATTGTTAGTAAGAAAAATGTGAGAATTTCTCATACCTCTGCTTTAAAACACCAAAACATCTTTCAATGGTGTTTCTGGCTTTTCTGTGAGCTGCATTGTAATTTAATTCTGCAGCTGCTGATGGATTACCTACAGGTGTAAGCAGCCATGTTTCTAAAGGATAAGCACTGTCTCCTGTAAACATAATTTAGAGAATGGTATTTACTTTTTCATACCAAATTAATAAGAAAATAATGTCTTTACATTTTTGTTTTAGTTTGGAATTACATGACACCGAAATATTTCAAAAGACAATATGTCTGTGAAATATATGCTTACCAAGCAACCATAATCCTCTTCCTATTACTCCATCTTCAAAGTTTTCCTGCAGAGTAGAATTTCGCCAGATAAAAGCATCATGCATGCGCCCCGGATACAATGGGTTAATATTCAAAATTCTCAACTGAGAATCACACACCTAAAAGCATAATTTTAGTCTTATTACAATTGAATAATAGTTGTTTATATCTTGTATTCAAGTGATATTGATAGTGAAATGAGTGATTTGACATAGAAATTTAAAGATACCACTTTATTAAAGACATTAATTTTATTTATAGTTAGATGGTTAATTTGTATAAATACTTACAACTTGAACATTAATAGAATGAAATCCTTTTCTATTGATAAATGATTCTTCATTATATTTGGAGGCTGGAGGTGCCTTGATTGCAATATGAGTGCAATCAATAGCTCCTGCAATAAGTAAAGAAATAGTAAAAATCATCATATAATTAAATAAGAAACTTTATCATTTTATACACTAATTTTAAAATTATAAATTGTAACAGCTATTTAAAAAAATAAAAGTAATTACATACTATATTATATTCTAATGAACAAATAAAAACAATTTACTCACCCACAACTCCTGGCATTTGACTGATGATAAAAAATCCAGAGGACACATCCAATTGTTGTTCTCTACTCCTAGGAAAAGAAATTTTGTGTCCCAATCGGCGGATGATACTGTTGACTACAGATGGCATAATTCGGGACACTGTCGACTGGGCAACTTTAAGTTGGCAGTGATCACCGACATTTCTTTGAAATCCACCAGAAGCAAAAAATTGTAAGGTTATCAATAACTAAACTTCTGGTGGAATTACGGTCCGTGACTTTCTCCGGACTAAATCATCCCGCAATTCGTTGCACAGCCACGCGGTAGCTTCTTTCATTAGACGAAATCTTGAACGAAATTCATCATCATCTAAATCAAAAGCGTTATCTCTATCGCGAAATACTCTTTCTCGAGATAGGGAACGTTTTGTGATACGATCGTATAGCACGAGTAGCATGGAGTCGTCCATATTGGATATAACGAAATCGAGGCGAAAGACGAAAGACCGGCTGAAAGACAGCTATCCGCTCGTCTCTGATAAAAGAGAGAAGCGAAGAGAGAAAAAGTTGTCCAGAATCGCGTTTAGAGAGACGCGACGATCTCTCGAGACGTAAACAAATGATTAGCCAATCAGCGACCGGCTTGGGAAAGACGAGAGACGAGAGACGATGACCAGAATAGGGCCCCTGGTGTTTTTAATCATAAATCATTTTTCAAAATTGAATTTAATCATATTATATTCCCGATATAAATTACTAACAGGGTAAAATAAATTATCAAGTAAGAATTAATAATTATATTTTTTTATTAAATGTATATCAAAATTCAAAATTATGTATTTTACTTTACTAAAAGTTAAAGATAATATCAGTTATTATTACACAATAGACCAGTGTTTTTCAACCGGGGTGACACGGCACCACGATTGGAGTGTCGCAAAGTTTAGGACCTTTAGGCATTTTCTTGGAAATTTACTTAAGTGTAGTTCAAGATAATATAGATAATATCAGAAATAATATTTTTTATTTAGTTCACCCGGTGAACTAAATAAAAAATATTATTTCTGATCTGTAAGACTAAATATCTGCATCCATAATTTTCCAGTATAATAAGTCCTGTTAATTGATAAATGTACTAGTATACAAAGATAAATTTAAGTTACGATAAAGGACACAAAGGCATAATAATTAAATTTCTTAAATTCCATTTATTTCTGTCCCCACTCGCACAGACTCATACATTCCGTGTTTGAAGAAAGTAGCTTTCGGACTGCATTTCCCTGACTTAAAATTTAAGATCTGGAGGCTATTCTATGTCTTATTTTGAGTGCTTTTGTTTACATTTACACTCTTGTTTGCATTTACATGATATTATCAGAACTGAAGAGTGGAATTACACCTTTGACTGCACAACATGAACTTCAAAATTAATACATGCATGTTTCCTTATTTGGAACTAAACTTTACTACTGTATAAATTTCAGTGTAAAGTTCCAATTGCATGACATTTTCATTGCCAATAGCAATTGGTTAATTGGTTTAGTGACCATTTTCAATCTGAATTAGATAGAAATAGCAAACGAATTAGTACTGATATCACCAAGCTGACAAGATATGATTATTTACAACAAAGGATTCATCTAAGCACTACTATAAAACATCTCAACCCATATACAAAGCTCTGAAAAAAAGCCAACTGGAAACAAGATCTCTGATAACTCAAAGAATGCATTACGGCCACACACCACTTTAGACCAACGGCAACGTCTAGTATCGGTGGGAAGGACAAATGCCAATACCTCCATAATAAATGGAAAACATAAAGTGTAACTTCAGTAGTCGGTCGGCTAAAGCTGTACCTAGTGCCGATCAGCAGTAAGTGAGATTTTGACATCATAAATTATTAATGTGTTCATTGAGGGGTTTTTGTTTGTTAACTTCTTTCACTTTTCTAACAAAGTTACTGATATTTGTTGAGCTTCCATTATTTGATAATAACTAGTAACAAACAAGACCTACTAGAAATTTTTAAAAATCTTTAACGCGAGATTCTTTGCTTTTTCATATTCAAATGATATTTTGATTAGAACTTGCATATTTTTTACATTAAAAAAAAACAAATTATTATTACTGAAATGTCAAATGACAGCAAAGTTAAATTGGGCTACTTGACTGCTATTATGTTTAATTAATTTTTAAATAACTTGTTGTAAAGTAGCCCAATTTAATCCGGCAGTAGTTTGGCATTTTACTAATATATCAGGTTTTATAATGTTTGCACAAGAGCTAAATATTATGTTCAAACACATTCAAATTCTATATTACAAAAACTATGTATTACATTTCAAACAAAGTTTGTTTTATGTATTTTGGAAGAGTTTCCATCAGTCTAGATTAAAGGATCTATCCCAATTCTCTCAAAAACAGTTCAGTCTTTAAAAATTAACAAACATAATTAAAGTTAAGTAAACTCTAAAATATATAAACATTAACATTGTTAAGTTTGATATAAAGAGAAATTATCTTATCTCAATTTTTTTTATGACAAAAATATATTTCTGATGAACTAAGTCTAAAATTCAACATTATCTTTATAACGCATTACTAACTTGATATGACAAACAAATAGAGAAAATACAGCTCAAATTAAATTCAAATTCAAAAAATTCTGGCACACTATTCTTAATTTTTAAAAATAAATATTGCCTTTTCTGACAATCAGAAAATTATTATTATTATTATAAATATATTTTTTTTTTATAATCAATAATTGCTCAAATCATGTTTTAATTTAATATTTGCAGAAATTTATAAAACAAATTCTTGGAGAATTATTTAATGCAATCGTGTCCTAATTACGAGAAATGACGTAGCACTTACACAAAAATGGACAAACTAGTCACCACGATTACTAGGCCAAATTAATACACCTTTAATGGTGGGTAAAGTTTAAAGAATGCTGATGTTTTTGATCCGGTTAACGGCCCTTCTTCGGCAAGGACGGCGAAAAAGACCGGTGGAAGTCGAAAACAGAATTCGGCTTTTGACCGTCCACACCCAAGAGGGTCTGTTAACCGGGCCAAAATGTTAGCAATCTTTAAGATTCGTCTACTATTAGTTTCGACAGTTATACAAGTCACCACACTAACAAGTTGTTATATTCATAAGAAAACCACAGCTTTTAGATTTGTTTCACGCTTACTCAGAATAAAAATGTAAAAGTCTTGCTTAACAAATGCAAAGTAACAAATTAGATCATTTATGTGATTTTTCTATTATATTATTGTAAATAAAACACTAAATGATAACTAACTTTTTACTTTAATTAAGAAAAAGCTGTTCTTTAAAAATATTCAAAAAGTTGATCATGAATAAATGTATTCTGTTTACTATTTCATCCTATTTTATGAACTGTAACATTAATGAATTATCATTTTTTTCTATTTTCTTGTATATTATACTGAACATCAAATATCAGTTTAAATGATAATAAAACCACAAGATTATTAATAATAATTAAATTATTTAAAGGGTGTTTCACAATGTTTTGACAATTTCAAAGTTCAATAACTTGTGTTAAAACCGAGATACGGCGACGGTGCACCCTCTATTAGTAGTGCGGACTGTCAACTTTCATCTCATATAGGTTACTACACGATAATCCCAAGGCCATTGAGGAGAAGCCATTATACAGAGATGTATAATGCTGGTATACAGAGATGTTGAATACATTCCTAATCCCTACCCTTTGCCGTCATAGACGTCTCCGGTCAACTTGGTTTCAACAAGATGACACAACATGCCACACAGCCAACAAGAGCTTTGAAGTTTTCCATGAAGCCTTTGGCAACTGCATAATTTACGCACTCGTTTCGAATGGCCATCTCGCTCACCCAATTTAACCCCACCAGACTTTTACCTATGGGGTTATTTGAAGGCGAGAGTGTACTCCGACCGGCCAAGAAGCTTGTAACAATCAAGAGATCAAATTCGAGATAAAATTTCCAGAATTCCTCCAGCAGCTACAAAAAATGTGTCCAAAAGCTGGGTGAAACGCCTCGAGTCTTGTGTAGCCACGAATCGTCGTCAATTGTTTGACGTAGTATTTCATAAGTAAAATTGAATAAATTTTGTACCTTGTGTAAAATTTTAAACTTTTTTTAGCAATTAGTTTGTGAGTTCTTCAACTTTGAAATCATCAAAACATCGTGAAACACCCTAATATAATAATGCATTAAACAAGCAAACAATTTAAAAGAAACATTTTTTCATTACAATACGACTGAAATGCATTATAATATTTCAATATAATCCAAAATAATCACCTACCGAATTAAATGCAATAATCTTTTACAATAAAGACAACACAATAAATAAAACACAACAGCAAATTTCATCATAGGCTACCCATCAACATGCCTTACATAACAAACTTTTTATCCTTTCTCTATAAAGACTGATGGCCAATAATTACCTTTAAAAAATTATTTATAAGCAACCATTAAGCAAAATGATTTTTGGAAAATTTTATACTTTTTTCTCTTTATTTGGAGAGTGTCCCTTAACTCTCTTTTGGGTGCACAACTGTTTCTCTATCACAACCACTTTCTTTCTATCGGAGGTCATTTTCACGATATTTACTTTACTTCTTAGAAGACCGAAGGCGACCAAAACCGGGCAAAACAATATCGGCCACCGGAGTCGAGCGAATAATAACCGACAAGCTCACAAACGAATGGTCAGGGTTTAACTACAAACTATATACCACACCACTATACGTGGCAAAGGTTCCCTTAGAATCCTTTCACTCATTTTACTCCTACGGGAACCATCCAGAGCTCCGACAAAGTCCAACCACCTCGTCCAAAACTGCATTTGTGTTCCGGGGGATACTATTACGTAATTTCGGCCAATCCGGAAAACTATCCAAACAAAACCGGCAGAAATTTGGTAGGGAGCCCGTACGTAAAAATGCCACCTCTGGCAATATCGAGGGTTCTAAACGTGGACCCGTAGCACGGACAAAACTTTACCTCTACGTTTCCTCATCCGCAAGATCAATACGGTAAGAGACGAACTCCAAATGAGAAGTTTTCCACCCAATCCAGAATTGGAAACCCGCCTGCGGGAGCTAAAAAGTCAAAAGAACCACAACCGGCACATGGTGCACGACTCGATATTAGGGGTGGCCGTATCCGGCGAAGGGCAAAGCATAGAGGTGTGGACCCTTTGACTATTTTGCACCTAATGGTGTGACCATCTGATTCAGAGATGTAATTACACTTAAGAGACTTACCCCTGAATTCCGGAGTTAATAAAAGAGTCTGTAACAAGGTATTCAAATAACAAGTTGCACCCTGATTTTCGATTCCACTTAATCCGTAAACGGATCTGGGTGGAGGCACTCTTTTGGCACTCTTCATTTTGTTATTTTCTTGAAAGAGATTGCCGAACATCACCTTGGCGGCCGATTTTCCACCAATTTATGCTAAGATGTCACGTCTCTTATAAAATGTTGCATTATTATTATTCTGAACAAACGGACGATCGAGTAAATTACGGATTGCATCGAATTATATTCGATTTATTCTTTAAAACGAACGATAACCTATGTTAGCATTCCGCTTGTTTGTTTACGTCGGCATGGTGGCCGCCATTAACTCTATGGCAACCGCTGGCCGGTAGACGTCGCTCTCCTTTCCCCACGCTTAACCTTGCGCAAGGTTATTCTAGTGTCGTGTGTAGGTGTTTTGCTTACGTAACTTTAACTGTTGTTGAGTAAGAAGCCTTTCTAAATTTTAAGTAAAGTTCTCTCGCTATTAATTTTACAAATCTCTCTTGCTCTTTTATATTTTACAGCGCGTTGCAAATCTCCGCGTTTTAAGATCTCCTGTACTAAAAAGGTAAAAAAAAAATAACAACAAAAAACTTCCGTCGATATCTGTGGTGTTGGAGTGAATTTAGCTTTAATATCACAGCATGGTGTAAAGATTAGGTAACGAAATTTAGCGTGGTAACTTGTATACGAAGGGCACTGATGCTATTAAATTTTGGTGGATACAGGTCGAGGAGAAGGGGAGATAAAGAGTATCGTGTGTATCTCCAATATGGTCAGACTTAATGAAGATTTTATTTGTTAATAATTAACATCTACACTTTCTATTATATAGAACTCACCCCTACTTTCAAAACTAAGCTTTCAGCCATTTTATAGTACTTGAAAATATAAAAAGTTTTTATTACAAAATTTGATAAGAGATGACGCCACACATAATTTCACTTTCGCTTAATAATATAAAAGTTTTTAAATAAAAACTCATAACAGCCGGGGAAGTTACGCAACTCTCGTATCTATATTTTTTCTTAATGTGATAAGTACAGTAAGACCTCGCTTAACGAGGGGATACGTTCCTAGACGACAAGGCGTTAATTAAATTAGGTCACTTTAACACAGAGTAAATAGAGAAAGAGGAACACGCGACAGATTATAAACAGATTTAACTTTAAGTTATTTTTATATTAATTTGCATAATAATATATGCTAAATAACCCATAAACATATGTATACAGAAATGCAAAGTTTATTTTTTTGTGACGAAGATCCTGGCTTTTATGAAATTCTTGTTTTTTGCGATAAAGTCGTGTAGTTTTATTTGTCGCTTTTCTCCCTTAAGCAAATGTTTATAGCGGAAGATCGCATCCAAAACTCTTCAACTTGCTTTTGCATTCCTTTCAAAATCTGAATCATTTGCTACAGTTTGATCGACGATTTCGGCTATCGTTACCGAACTTTCTCTAAGAAAATCTGTAAAGAAATTCCTTGGGTTCTTCGTTTCCAGAATCACAATTTTCCAGTTCTACGTGAATTCCTGTTCTGCCAATTCTCGAAGGTCGTCATTGGTAAGTCTCTTGCCAGAAACCTGCAGTAACTCCTCAATATCCTGTTCGTCTACATCTTCTAGTCCTTCTACATTGATTAGGTTGACAATTTGGTACCCTAACGATAAAGCGATAGGCTCTTCTCGTCGACAATCTTGGATACCTTCGGCCATAACTTCTTTCACACTTCATTCGTGCATATATTAGTTAATTCTTGCCAAGCCATGGCCTATGGCATCCGCGACGTTATAGTTTTTTCCAAAATTGCACCAAACAAACAGATTTAAGAAAAGTACAGCGCTACAACGAATTGCCACTTTTTGCTTATTGGTTTGGAAATAATTGTATTATTTACGAATCAATAAAATGCTGCGATAATTTGAATCGGCGTAAATTTTGAGCTTTTTAAGGCTTCGAGCAGACCGCGTTATATCGAATCAGCGTTCAGCGAGATCTTCTTTCGTACAATACAATATGAAAAACAAATTTGAAATTTCTCAAATCCAGAATTTTGATCATACACTATATACAGAATGAAGTCTAAATATGTGAAGCTTTGGAAATGGGTCTAGACTTTGTGCGAAAAGAGGAAAAGAAATTTTTTTCCTGTTGTTTTGGAATAGAAGCCAATAATAATTATTATTATTATTATAAATTTATGTTAAAAAACCATCAATAAGAAAAAACGGGAAAACGAAAAATGAATGTTTTATGGCCATAAAAGGGCATGTCTGTAGAGATTTCCAAGAAAGTCGGTTAAAACAGATGAATTTGAGTACTTAGATCGAACATCTTCGGTAGGAATCGAATTGTCAGTCGATGTTGACTCATCCGATGACCGGGGTTCCGATCTCGTTACAATGCGTAACGAGGGGGGGCAATTAGAGATCGGAGGCAAGTCGACATCGACTTATCGGAATGTTCGATCTGGGACTCAAAGGAAAGTTATAAAACCCGAAGAAAAAGAGGAGATGACGTTCTCTCGGTCATTAGTTCTCTCAGTTCTTGGTTCGTCCTATCTTGGACGTGTGTGCTTCAGTAAACTTAGGAGGGAATTTTCGGACATCGTGGAAACAACCTCTCTGTTGTGTCGCCTAGTGCCATCCAGGTTCCTGCGAGAAAAATCACCTGAAGTCGTGCACAACGACTCGGGGTCTACGATCATTTCACCGTCCACGCCGAACTGTAGGAAAAGAAATCCCGAACATTCGACTTTATTTGGACTTAATTCTCGTGCTTTGTGCTGTGTTACCCCTTTGTTCAAGGAAATATTGTAAGAAATTTTTATTTTATTAAACGGTTTTGAGATGAAAAACCTGTCTCCGTGAAATCCTTCCACTCCCACACGGCAGTGTTGACCGCTCGACTGTCGCGACATCTTTTCACCCAATCGGCTAACCTCACAAATATATTTTTATCTTAAAATCTATTCAATAGAAAATAAGTATAATAGTTAATTAAACTGAAATACTCAGCACTCAAACGTGTTCTATAAAAACTATTGGATAATTTATTCAATTTCTACGTCAACTTCTCGATCTAGATGTATAAAAATAATATTGGAATAGTTAATTAAAAAATTATATCAATAAGAATTGTACTTTTAAAAAGAATTACAACAAAAATAACTTCTAAAGATATGATTAAATGAAAGTACAGTAGAACTTCTATTATTCGAATTAATTTCTTCTACGGATGATTCGGATAAGTGCAATAACGTGTAAAGAATAAAATTACAGTGTGACAGTGCAGTACTGTGCATGTACAGTATTTATTTATTCATAACTGTGAGAGTAGCATCCTACTTATCATCTGGGTCTGTCTTAGCAAGTAGACATCACTGATCATGCGGTTTGCACGAACTGCAGCGTGTGCAAGAGACTAGAGGGCAAGTGATGGTTAGGTTAATTAGAAATTCGGTTAATTGGCGTTCGGTTAATTGGAGTTTTGCTGTAATTAAAATATAAAGTCGGCTGGGATAATACCAAGTAAATTCAATGTTTACAGATGTATGCATATTAATAGGCACTATCCTCGCAAAGAAATATAGTCTATTGTTTCGATTTTTATGGTTATGGTACTTGCAAAGATATAGAAAGTAAATTAGATTTAAATATTGTATTATAGAATTCATTAATTGCTACAAGAAAAACCATAATTTTATTATTTAAACAAAACAAGTTTTATTAAGTAAATTTAACTTAACACACAAGTAGTTAACTACAGTAACATTACCTGAATTATACAAAAGAGCACAAACCAGACAGAATCTTTTGCCTAGAATGGTGCACTGTTAAAAAAACTAATATATTTCTGCTTTTTTCAAATTAGTAAATAAAATGGCGAAGGCATTTTTGGGACGAGATTGTCTCAGAGAGCGCGAGCAACGCATGCACAAATCTCGCACTCGCGCCTGTTTGTAGAAACAGTTTCAGCATTTCGTATTTTTTATTGACCCGGTTCTCGGTCTCCTGATTACCTACAAGTCTGGTTTATTTTATATACGCATGATTTGAGTACCAAATACTCTGTGCCAAATTGCAACTCCTGACATATACTCCTTCATACCTCTATGGTGTGAAGCCATTGACAGCAGCGCGATTTTAGAGACAAGACAGTCTAGTCAACAAAACAAAGAATGAGGGTTTAACTTTATCTATGTATACTTAGTACAATTATCAATTAACAGGACTTATTATACTGGAAAATTATGGATGCAGATATTTAGTCGTACTGATCAGAAATAATATTTTTTATTTAGTTCACCTGTACACATACACTTTAAGCTTGTGTTTCGGACTTGTTTGTCCCTCCTCAGCAGGCATTCAAATAGCACTTTCTACAAATCAACAATTAAAATGTTTTATGTTACAATTACCAATAAAATTAAAAATATACACATTGTTTTTCCGACAAAAAAATAATAAAAGTTCTTACATTTTCTGTATTTCCGACTTTCTTTAAAAGTTCAAATATACTTATACAGCAGAACATCGATTATCCGACCCCCGATTAACCGGCTTATCGGTTAACCGATTGCGTTCTAGTCGGCAAATTCAAATGTCCGCTAGTGATGTGGCGCTACAATATTTGATTATATCTTGGCTACTTTAATATTATTTTTGTTAAATTTTTGCATGTTTTAGCTTGCAGCACTGGCAGGACCATGAAAGGGAGGCTAGTATTTAAACCAGGCCTAATACACTATACTAATAATGTATTTTTTCATACTTTTCGGTTATCCGACTTTTCAGTTATTCGACCAACCCCAGTCCCCAATTAAGTCGGATAATCGATGCTCTACTGTAATCCATATTAACCGAACAATTCGAATCGTATACCTATTTTTTATATACATGAAATTTTAATCATAATTAATTACAAGTCAGAAAGTCGGAAATACAGAAAATGTAAGAACTTTTATTATTTTTTTGTCGGAAAAACAATGTGTATATTTTTAATTTTATTGGTAATTGTAACAAAAAACATTTTAATTGTTGATTTGTAGAAAGTGCTATTTGAATGCCTGCTGAGGAGGGACAAACAAGTCCGAAACACAAGCTTAAAGTGTATGTGTACAGGTGAACTAAATAAAAAATATTATTTCTGATCAGTACGACTAAATATCTGCATCCATAATTTTCCAGTATAATAAGTCCTGTTAATTGATAATTGTACTAAGTATACATAGATAAAGTTAAGCTATTATAAAGGACACAAAGGCATAATAATTGAATTAAAGAATGAGGGATTGTTGCACAATACGTTGGACAATAAGGAGGAAATTCCTACAAAAACAAACAAATTGAATTAAAAAATGTAGCAAATAGTTGCGTAATGAAATAACCCGGCTGTTATGAAATTTATTTTTAAAATAATTTTTGTTATTAATCATAATAAATAAATAAAATTGTGTGTGGCGCCATCTGTTACGAGATTTTGTTATAAACACATTTTATATTTTTGATCATTATAAAATGGTAAAAGACTTAATTTTAAGGGTAGAGACCAGTATTATAAAAAGTCTGTAAGGCTAACAACAATAAAATCTTCATTTGGACTAACACAAGTTGGTCCGTTGCAAATTAAACTCAATGCCAGAGAAATGGTTAATAGGTTGTAACAGACTTAAAACCTCCCCAGAAACGTCAAAATATCGTCATTGACACATGGGAGTGTCTTCTCTACAACACGATATTTAAAGTTAAATTATGTACACAATTAAACACCAGGCGCGGATCTACGTAGGGACAAATAGGGCTTAAGCCCTGGGCCCCCCAAGAGTGAAGGGCCCACAAAAATTGAATTATTATCATAAATTTTTAATACTTTTTAATTAACAATGAGCACTTATCGTATAGTAATAATACGTAATAATATAATAATCATAATTATAGTATTATTTGTTTTATTGTAATAATTCTTAATCTAACAAAAATGAAGCCCCATTGGACCTCGATAGGCTCTAGGATCCGATAAACCTAGATTCCGTCCCGGCTAACACGCAAATATACAAAACAAAATACCCGAATTGTTTGCGTTTCTCGACGTTTCGAGGTTCCGTGAGTCCAAAAATCTATATATCTAATGTGAAATTTTTCGACCGATCGCCATACTTTCCTTTTGTTAAATACCCGGTGTTTCATTTAACTTGTATCTGAAATATCTCAAGAAATACGCATCGTACGAAAAAATGTTTTCAAAAAAACCCTACATAATTTTTTACGGAAAATCCGAATCTGCTATGAAAAATGGGGTATTCATTTGAATTTAGGTAGTTGCCCCCCCATCTCCAGCCAGCGGCCGAGGTAGCTAACTCGTGCAGGGCCGAACTTCCCCGTCTAAAATACTAAGGGTTTATTTCAAACATTTTACTCGCACGATGAGTATTTTTCGAGATATTTCACAGTGTCGAGTTGAATAAAACATCCCGTATAACTGCCGGAAAAGTAAAAATTGTAACGCGTATGAAAAAAATGCTCGTTAATTTCGAACGTATGTTAGTAACTACCTCATTTTATGATAAAAGTTTCAAAATTTTACAGATGATATATCAATTTTATGGGGAAATAATATAATTAAATATTTCTTTCATAAATTCTAATCATTTTATGCGTTATAAAGTGTCCATTTTGTTATTTTTTAACGTAGATACGAATAATCGGCAACACAGAAAACGGAATGTCAGAGATTATAATTTTGTGGATTCGGGTGCATCGAACGTAATAGGAAGCGCAAAGCTTGGACGATAAACAAAGAGATGGGTACTCCCGGAAAGACTTTGTTCGAGAAACTGCCATAAAATCTATTTTATAACTTTCTTGCGAGAAATCTAACTGTGTTTTGATTGTAAAGACGTTATCGGTCCGAAATTATTAAAAGAAAAAAAACACCAAGTATTCACCACTCGATGAACAGAGATCAAAAAAACAACTATCACTTTTAAAAAATTTTGTGCATTTTTTAGTCCACCACTGGCATTCGGCCAATTGTGAACTGTGACTATATTTGTTTCTCTCTGCAGTAAGATATTGTTTTATTTTACACGAATTGAAACTGAAATGTTGTTTCTGTTGTCGCAGATTGTCAAACAGAATAATAGAGAGGTTGAGGCCGAAGTTCTAAACGCGAAAACGTGTACGTCGGACGTTCAGCGCCGCCTTCCTTTAAGCCTAGAAGTTTGGCAATGGCGTTTGGACAGTCAGTGGAATCATGCTCGACATTCCAAACGCCATTGTCAAACTTCTAGGCTTACAGGAAAGCGGCGCTGAACGTCCGACGTACACGTTTTCGCGTTTAGAACTTCGGCCTCAACCTCGCTAATAATTCCGAAATCAAAACAGGTTAATATTTAGAAATATATTATATTGTCATTGATATCTTCTAGAATGTAATGTTTTATATAAATATTCGAATTATATAAATATTCTGAAAAGCATTAGTAGGCAAAATCTATCTTATACTTTATAAAACTGACTTTTATTTCTTGTGTGATAAATTAATTGAGTAAAATGAGCCCAGCTAGTAAATATTCTTTACTATAATTTGTGTGAAAAGGAAAATCTATCATCTTCAGAGTTATAAAATCGATACATAAATTGCACGCTATTATTATATGCATTATCTATATCATAGTAAACGAAATTAGTGAATGCTCTTCCATTTAACTTATGTAAACATCGACTAATAGCAAAATGATTTAATGTACTGTACATCAATTTATTATTTCGATGGAATTACATAAATTAATTTGGAGCACTCTTCTACATACAAATCAAATGTGTGCGAGTGAAGTGGAACAATAAATTGATACTTATGTAAGAAAGTAGGCAGAAATATTGTGACCAGAAAGCTGACACTTAGTCCACTGTTATACATTTACGTTATTGCAGTCTACGATTCATTTTATGTAGGTCTGTAGCGCACGTAACCACGACTAATTACTTTTGACTTAATTATTATTATCTGTGTTCAAATACTCGTAATTCATAAATATGTTAGGGATTTCGACACCCGTAAGACCGACAGAGAAAGAGATATGTTTGCGATGTTTACTGTCTTCATTCGCATCAATGTCGATGGTATACGGATGGGACTTTTTTATACCTTGCTGTTGCGTCGTAAAACGCGATACTTACTCGCCTAAATTTTTAAACTTTTACATTTCATTAATTGAAATTTTACATTGGATGCATTCCTTTCTCGTCGTTTGTATGGCAATTCCTTACGTATCGGACGTCACGCCTTGCTTCGCCTGGTATTCGCTGGTCAAAAATGACCTATATCTCAGAGTAGCCATTGCCACAATCACCGTAGTTGCATCTATAATATTCAGTATTGTAAAGAGAGCCAAATTAAATCCAAAGATAAAATTAACTAAGTCATATTGTTTTCCTACCGATCAACTATCTGCAACTATCAAGAATGTAAGACTTCTTACTGTAATTTCTTCTGCGGGCTTTACAGTAATGATGGAATCCGCATTCGTCTTAATATTTTATCCAGTTTTGGAGAAAGGAAAAACCTATAAATATGAGCCACTTTTCTGCTGCGTCGAAGTTGGCATCACCACTATTTTACTCGTTGGCGACGTAATACATTTTTGCTTGTTTCTCGCATTGCTTCTGCATACTTTAATGAATGCATTCGAGAAAGTATCACAAGATTTGTATCTATTGAAAAAGTACAGTCCTAATTTGAAATCACAATTGGAAGAAATTATGGTACAACACGACGAACTTTGGAATTTTACAAATCAACTCAACGGTCCATTAAATTACGTATTGACAATTTCGTACGGCTCGATTTTAGCGGAAGCCTGTCTACTTTACTTTGTCTTGACCTTCACGACAATGAAGTTTGAGTACAGAGTTTTATTTTCTTCATTCTGCGGTGGAATTACTTTCTACTGCATCGTAATAGGATTTCTGTTCTCTGCCTTTACATCTGCTGTAATGTATTTTTATCGTAAGTTAGAAACTTTACGTTTACGGGTTGGGTGTAATCTGTATTTTTCTATTTCAGATGCAAACGTCTTTTCGAGATGTCAGAAGATTCGCTGATTGCGATTTTAAACTGGAAGAAAAACTGAAGGTTCAAAAGTTTAAATGTGTTGCTTTTCCCGCCAAACCTTTATTGTATTTGTGTGTGAATTATAATATTATAATACAAATTAATTGTTTTGTAGATTCTGAATTTTATGAAGAGATTTGGAAAAGAATCGCTGTGTTTGACGTGCAGCGATTTCTTCAAAATTACTAAAAAGTTTCCAATTAAAGTAAGTTCTTCCAGATAATTTTATAATATAATTTATATCATTCCAATATTGATATGTACTGTACATTTAATAGAATTTTTAAAACTTTCAGATGGGAAATTCTCTAAATTCTATATTTTCTGGACTTTTAAATATAAAGGATGCTACGACATTTAAAAATTAATGATTCCAGAGAGGATTTCAATCTGCAATTATAACTAAAATGACAATTACTTATTAAACTGCAACTTTGCACTGATTAAAATGCATAGAAACTTAAGATTCTTTTTCCTGTCAACGTTTAATAATAAATTTTATTTCTGTTATCACACGCAATCTTCATTAGTGTTATGTATTGTATAAAACCGCAAAATAAAATTACACCATTGTGCAGTACTTGTATATAAAAATTTATAATATTCATTCGAGAAACTCGGTTATGATTAATGTGTAAGTTTTTACTTTTTCGGCAGTTATATATAACAGAGGACATTAAAAATGATATCAGCAACTTCGGAATTGAGCACAAAATGACTAATTTCAGCAACCAACAAGATTACCTACTCTTAGTGATAATAATACCAACCAAGTCAGCAACAGTGACATTTCGATATACACGAATTTTTCTAAGCACCAAGAAAGTGTTGGTGCGGCGTTTGTACTGTATAACCACACCACTGGGACCACCCATAAATCGGCCTTCAGGCTTGGACCGCACTGCACTGTCCCACAGGCGGAGATCCTGGCAATCACCAAAGCGATAGAGCCTGTCTACGAAGATTGCTTTCCTCGTGCCAAGACTATAAGCATCTGCAAAGATAGTACAACGGCTCTGCACTCTATCTACACTCCTCATAATAGAGGTGCGAACATCCTTTGCATTCACCGCTACTTAACTACCAACATTCACAGCCACGTGATCTTTTTCTGGTGGGTCCGTGGGCACTCTGGTGTTTTTGGTAATGAGGCAGCTGACCAGCTGGTCAAGCAGGCCGCTGCCTCTAATCTAAACCCGTGCTACAGCAAGATTTCCGTCTCAAAAATAAAGCAGTGGACTCGAGAGTTAGCTCTCAAACAATGGCAGGAAGAGTGGGATAACAGCACAACGGGAAGAACAACGCACACCTTCATCCCGAACATTAGCAGCAGACTTAAATGGAAACACTTTGTTCCAAACTTTCTCATGACTCAGTTAATTACTGGTCATGGTAATTTTAACTCGTACCTGAAGAAGTTCCATCTGAGAAGCTCAGACGTGTGCCCTTACGATAAAGTCTCAACGCAGGACAATCAACGCTACTTGTGGGACTGCGAACTCTTCACAGAGGAGAGAACAAGTCTAATTGATCAAACTCTACTCACAGAAAACAACTGGCCTTGCCCCAATAGCAGACTTCTTGAAGATGAAAATCTCTATCGACATCTGAACAAGTTTCTAACAACAACTGCAGCGCTCAACTCATCGCGTAACCGGTCAGCCACCAATGGTAATCGTCAGTTTGTACTTACTGTTTAAATCCATTACTACAATCACAAGAATTTATTTTTCTGTGTTTTCTGTGCGTAGATATAGGTGCCTTTTGTTGTAACTCTGTTTCACTGTCGCGCGCACGTATAACTGTACAATATATCTAATTGCTTGTCTTGTAATTTTACTTAATTGTATTATTCTCAATTGCATTATCGTCCTTTCAATGTAGATGTCCGGCGTCTCACATCGGTACACAAATTATTACCCTGCTTTTCTCGCAAAAACAATTGTTTATCAACTATGTTCCTGCCTTCTGTAACAATTGCATAATCGGTGTGCAATTGGCTTATTTAGCTGTCATACCAGGTGCACCCTACTGTCATACTGTAATTTCTATTTCGCACCATATACCTTGTATTTTGTGTATTTGTAAACTTATTCGTTGTTGTATACTGACACAATGAAGTGACTTCTTTCAAACACTTGGCAGATTATTCATCTTATCATTCAGCGTTCCAACTGAATAAAAAGATGAATAACTTGCCAAGTGTTTAAAAGAAGTCACTTTATTGTGTCAGTATAGAACTGAATAAAAAGACGAATAACCTACCAAGTGTTTGAAAGAAGTCACTTCATTGTGTCAGTATAGAACAACATAAACTACAACACGGTTTCACCAGAATCAACTTATTCGTTGTCAAGTATTGCGATTCAGGCTCCATGAGCTCCCAACTTTAACCCCCCCACCACTCTGACCCACTTTCACCTCCTATTTTCACATTACTTCTTATTTCATTATCTTTCTCCCCTCCAACCTCAAGGTCGTACCTTTGAGTGATACTTGGAGTCCCCCTCTTTCTAAAAATATCTGTAAAAATGAAAATGCCTATATATAACAGAGAGGGAGTGTGGCGATCGGTCAAAAAATGAACCCCCCTCAATACTTTTACATGTTTGAACTCAGAGGACGTTGATACGTCGGAAATGCAAAATAATTTGGGTTTTTTTTCCTGTATGTATGGTTGTTAGTATTAGTGTATTTGTTTTTCGGGGTGGTACGATTTTGTTCACCGTTTTAAGCTTAACAACTAGGCTTTTTGTCAAAAATTTCTGAAATTGTTTTAGAGGTTTCTTTATTAGAGAGATTAAATCTATTAAATTGTGTTAATTGAAAGTCGAGGTGGTGGGGAATAAAGAATGTATTGTGCATATCCACTAGGGTTTAGTCGTTATTATCATTCATAAATAATACCAGTGTTTACTTTTAAAATGGACTGCATATGAAATCACAATAATTGCACAACAAAACTATCTTTATTGATTTAAACTCTCTTAAATCACTCAGGCAATACGGTTTGGATTCCTCTTGAATCCGGTACACTACACAACATGGCGACAACAGTAGAGGACGACTCACCGAAAAACGCGCGAAAAAACGCCCTCTCAAAATAAAAATAAAATAAAAATTTTCCGAATAATAATAATAAATAATAGTTATTACCCCAGCTTTGACACCTGCAAGGTATCAATTACACTTTTAGTAGCTGGAGTGAACCGACAATCATTCGAATCTTAAAAAATAAATTATTACTGCGTAATGGACACAGTTTTGTAACTGATCTCATTAGCTTTCCAGTAGAAGTGAATACTGTTACAACTCTTAACCACTCTGGTCCTTGGAACCAAATTTCACAGTTAAGTAATTCAGACGGAAGAAGTCCTCTTGTTGCACAGTCCGCAGGATTATGACTTTCACCAACATGTTTCCACTTCACGGTAGGAATAGCGTTATGTATTTTCTCGACTCTATTGGCAACAAATGGTACCCAACGATAAGATTCAGACGAGGCCCATGCTAATACAACGGTGGAATCTGACCATGGAAATATATCACGTATGAGAACATCGAAATATTTCAAGAGTTTGCAATAAATTAGCCAATAGGACAGCGGCACAAAATTCCAACCTGGCAAGAGATTGCACCTTGAGAGGAGCAACTTTGGTTTTTGATGTTGGTAGAGTGACCTTTACGTCACAATTATTTGACATTGTTCTTGAATAGACTACAGCACAGTAAGTTTTCTCTGAAGCATTGCAGAATGCATGGATATCAAGGACGTTTAAATTTGGATGTGAAACAAATCTCGGAATCCTTAAGTTCCTAAGAAAGATTAACTCATTTCGAAATAAGTTCCACTTATGTTCCACTTCAGTAGAGATGGGCTGATCCCATGAAAGTTGACACTTCCACAACTCTTGAATCGGAACCTCTTGAAGCATATACAACACATGGAGCAAGCCAGTCCAAGGGGTCAAAGATTTTTGCTAAAGCCGAAAGGACTTCTCTTTCGGCATAGCTTGAATTCTCATCTGAGTACGGAATGGAAAATCTAAAACAATCCTCCTGAGAAATCTAATAGATTCCTAAGATCTTGATTCCATTATCCTCTTGAAGCTTCACTGTCTCAGAAGAGTCTCTTAATTCACTAGGTATCTTCTCTAGTATCGAAGTGTCATTTGAAGTTCATTTGCGTAACACAAATCCTCCTTTAGTCATCAAGTCTGTTAATTGGTTGACTAGCGTCTTACAATCCTCTGTGTTTTGTGCACCTGATAACAAGTCATCTACATGAAAATCTCTTATAATAGTTTTAGAGGCAAGGGGAAAATTGTCTCCCTCGTCATCCGCAAGTTGATTAAGCGTCTTTGTAACCAGAAAGGGTGCAGAGGTTGTGCCTTAGGTAACTGTAACAAGTCTATATTCTTGAATTGGATCACTAGCATCATTTCTCCAAAACACTCTCTGAAAATCTCAATCCTTTTCGTTAATCAACATTTGTCTGAACATCTTCATCATATCAGCAGTAATGACGATGGGAAAAGTTCTAAATTTCATCAAAATTGGGAATAACTCTTGTTGAATCCTAAGGCCAACCATTAAAATATCAATGACCCTCCGAAAGAAGACTTTGTCGATGCATTAAAGACCACGCGTAGCTTTGTAGTTGTGCTACATTCTTTCATAACTGGATGACGCGGTATATAAAAGGAAATACCACGTGATCCTGACTGATCAACTACAGGTATACCTCGAGTTACGTCGTTTGTCAAAAAAGTATATGAAAAAATAAAAATCATGTTTAAGTCATTGTATTCGACTTTACATCTGTCCGCCACAAATATTGAAGTCGTAATATCAGCAGAAAAGCGTTAAACGCACATAAAAACATATTAAAATATGTACATTTACAGTAAATGTTAATATAATCATCATAAATCCTAGAGAACGAAACACGAAAACATTTGTGTTTCTGTGTTGTCGTCTTATTTAGCGGTCTTTAAGTGCTCATTATTGCCGTTTTCCACGGTAGTTCCAATATCTACCATTTGTCGCCGTTATCAGCGCCACTCGATATTCGTAAATTTAACAAATTATTTTATTTTCTACTGTCGCAAAATAATTTTAATAACTGTATTTGTTATTTAACCTTAAAAAATCATCTTATTTTATCATGTCTTAGAGAAACCACATTCACTAATAAAGAGTCCGCGATGTACTGTAAACGTCGCCAAATTGTATTTGTATCCGTACAGTACAAACATGAACTGTACATGTATTCGAAAATTTAGATTACTTTTTTCTGTGCTATATTAAAAACTAAAATTTATTTGTTTGTATGCTTAAAATAGATTCTTATTAACCACATATTATTAAAAATGCATTTATAAATAAAATACAAAACTGGGCATGGTTATTTGTGGTTTAGCCTAGTGACAAGTAAATTCGACTTACGTCGCCTCTCCTGGAACCAATTACCGACGTAAGGTGAGGTATACCGGTAATTCCATGTGGCCTAGGTCTACATATTTTCGCTTGAACTCTTTATAGAACTCATATGTTTCTGGTGTTCTATTGAGTTTGTACTCTAAAGCATTAAATCGTTGTAATGCTAACTCCTTAGTATAGCCCAAACACGATGGGTTCTATTTAAAGGGACCCATCGTGTTTAGCCAATAGGACCCTCGAACTGGACATAGGATGCAACGATAGGAAACCATCTTCATCACAAGACTCTCTGCTGTTACTTTTGAATAGGGCTTCTCTAACGGGGGAACATCAGTGACCGACGAGCAGAGTTGGACTCGCACATTGCGTGGACTAGTCCCTGAACACTGGAAGTTCGGTCGTGGGATCGTTCTGGGCTCGGACGGGCTGGCCACTGGGAGTTTTCTGGGTTTTTTCCACGTCTGTAATGCCTAAATAGAAGCCAGAAAGAAAATATTTTTAAAAGAACCCCCAGAAGGCATCCCCAGGAAGATCGCCCACGTATTGCGTTGGCATAACTAAACAAACAAAACGGAACGAAACGTAAAAATTAATTCATTTATAGAAATTCGATATTTTGGGGTGGAATGTACGACATGATTTACGTAAGAAGTACAGTCAAACCTGTTTTTATGCGCTCTTTTTATGTGCGATTTTTATTTGTGCGATTTTTTTAATGCGAATTTTTAATTTGTGCGGTATAGTTGGCGACTAGTCTCGTGCGATTCGTCATGTCTCACGTTGACTTATTATAGCTAAATAAACTTATTATAGCATAAATGCACTTATTATAGTAATATTATTGCATGAATATGCGAAAAATGAAATAATTTACTTTTTAAGTCAACAAAACACCACCTGGACAAAAATATGTAAAACAGACGCTAGACCAGACGATGCAGTCAAGTGCTGACATCTGTTGTCAATAAATTCTATGTCGTATGGTTTTGAGTTATTTTCTGTGAGACTTTTTTATGCGGTCCCTGTTGACCGCATAAAAAAATTATTTTTTTAATTGTGTCGCGAAAACTATTATTTACAGCCATTCGTGAAGTTTCGTGAGATTTTTTTTAATGCGTTTTTTTTAATGCGGTCCCTATCCCCCGCATAAAAACAGGTTTGACTGTATATGAAGGTAAGCACCGAGTTTCTTAGCAATTTGTATAACTCCCTAAAAGTGTATAGAGAACAAACAAACAAACATTTTCATTTATAATCGCACACGTCTTTCTTTATAGTTACCCACCCAAAAAAAAAACCTCCGAAAATAAAATTGATTGACATGCGTAATGCTTAGCACGCGCTGCGATTCTGTAAGCACGTGTTTTATTGTTGCATAAACAATAAATTTTAAGAATAGTTTTTCAACAATTGTTGAAGAGATTTATTTGTTCGAGGTGATTTATCGAACGCTAATCGGATTTAAAAAATTGGATTTTATGAGTAAGTTAGGTTCTTTTTATTGTATAATTATATTAACTCTTTAATAACGTGTTGGCAATACATATACAGACATGCAATTAATAGTAATTTTCTAGTGGTTGTTTAAAAATATCAATAAAAACGTTATACGGTGGAACGATATTTAACTATGCATGCTTATTCTGCTGGAGACAATCACAGCATTAAACGACTTTCTGCAAATGAATAACAATTTATTATTTTATTTCTGCATCTTTTTTAATATTTAAATATTCGATTTCATTAACATGGATAAAAAGAAGCAAACAGAAATTACAACGACATTTTTATAATAAGATAAGATATTCAAAAATAAGATTGAAATCTCTTGTTAATTTAAAATAATGTTATAAAAAGTTGTCACAACTGTAATCTAAAGGATAATGTACTAGTGTTTAACGTATACTTATGACTTTATTTTGAGAACATTTCAGGTGTTGTTCATTAAACAATGCTATATTTTATATTTACAAAATGTTTTGGTCTATTGCATTATTTATCGCTATTGCCGAATACAGATACAGCAAATAAATCGATTTTCACCGCTCAATAAATGCAAACAATGCTTATTTATAAGAAAAAACTTGTAACGAAAGAGTAACAAATGTGGAAATTATTTTTAATTGATTAGGATAATTTTATCCTTTATATTTTACCTTTGTTATAAAGATATAAATAAACATTTGATTATTTACAGTTTTGAAATTATAATACAAACAGAATATTTAAAACACATTTTACTCAGATTTTTTAGTAAATTGTATCAATCAAAATAAAGTAAGCTTCTGAGTATTCGCTAATAAATATCCGTTCATTTATGTCGACCGACTTTATAATTGAAAAAATTTACTTTTTCTACACAATCAATAATGTCAAAACACAATGCGATATTTATGCTTTTATATCACGTTTAAATTAAGAAATTTCTAAGCACAAATTAATTGATTTTTTTTAATTTTTATTTTCAATTCTGAGGATTTGCTATACAATAAAGTTTCAAAATATATTTCTACAATAACAATTTCATCTGTTTATTTTATGTAAACTGTTTGCCATTTACTTTGTTTATCTTTTTCAAATTCCTATATAATTTTTGAATTCAGACGAAGAAAGTTGTAGTAATGAACATCCATCGTCTGATCAAAAAGAAAGAACTTTGCAGGAATCGGTCGACATTATAGTGCACACCATCATGGATCTTGCACGAAGGAAAAGAGAAGAAAGAAAATCGTCTTCTTGTGTAAGTTACAATTCAATGATAATTGAAACTAATTTAATAATTCTTGTCATTTAAAGGTTTACAACTGAAAAACCAATAACAATGTTATGACACGTGCTATTTAAAATGGCTGGAAATTGTTTATTTATTATTAAATAAATATTTTCTGAGTTGATTTAAAAAACAGTATGAGTACTGTAAGATTATTATATCAGGAATCAGAATTTTTCGCCTTTTACAGGATCCCGATGAGAAATTGAAAGACGACCAATTGGCATCAAGTGAGGAAGTGAGAGTTTCGGATGAAGGTGAGATCACAAAAAGATTATTGAAATAATTTGTTTGAAAATGATTAAGGAATGATTTGATGTTAAATTCATTGTGTTAAAAATCTCTTTAAATGAAGAAATTTAATATTAATTATCCATCAGCAGTCTTTCGCGTGTGTTGGATGTCGTAGTCGATATTCTATACAACTCAAAATATAACATTAATTTTATAATGTTTACCTCTACAAAGATTCAATTTATTTCGACAAAAATACTTTAGATAATTATTTTTGTTACTTAAACAGTAATATGTGTCCATCTATTTCGTTTAATATCTCAGAGTGCGCTAACATTAAGAAAAAAGTTTGCGCGGTAACTTCTATGTAAGGGGCATCCATACTATTTAATTTTGGTAACTATAGGTCGAGGGGTGGGAGATTACATGTAGTTCGTGCATGATGTTTTTAGAGAGGTCGGACTTAATGAAGATTTTATACGAAAATATGTATAAATGTTAAATAAACGCTTGTGGAACTGTGAAATGGACAATTACAATCGAACTGTGAAAACTTTTATTGTTTCAAAAAACGCCTTGATGACTGTACACGAACTTCCGGTCTAGACCAAAAGTCGGGTTATTTCAATAGAAATGTTTTCCTCCCAACTCATTTACGTATATTCTGTCTTTATTAAGAAAAGTATGATGTACAGGGACAAGAGACTAATAATTTAAGATGAAGAACGCATATTTTAAATTAAATACATAACGAATATAATAAAAAATTGTAGGCCTCCTTCGGACATAACAATCTCTTTGCTGGTTACAACTAAGTCTGCTTAATATTTAAGAAACAAAATTAATTATTAATAAACAATTTCTGGTGCAGTTTTTTGGTTTTTAACTTTTCCTAAAGACTCGCGAGTGTTTTCTATTACCGGAAACAAGAAACTATGCCTTTGTATTACCGACGCAAATTTCCATTTTTGAATGTGTACCTCTCAATTTGACGCGATGTCAAACGAACAGTGAATTCAATTACGCGTATATAGACTCAATGGGCTTATTAAGAATAACATCAGGAATATAAGCACAAAATGAAACATTGAAATTAAAACAAGAAATAATCCGTGGAATACAAACAGAAAAACACGGTGCACTTTACTCTTAATATTCCGTTTATTATATGTTTGATTTTTCGATTCATTCACAATGGGAAAATCCTGAGCTTATATTTATATTCATAGTGATTATATTTTTTTAGTTTACTGTTTATACATGTGTACTGCTTTGTCATTTCTTTTATACTTTAAACATTATACGTGTATATATTTATAAACGTTTCATCCTGGCTAAATTTGTGAGAATGAATGAATATTAGAATAAGAACAAATATTTCACAGTAACACGGATATTTTACAATGTTACAGTTGATTTTTTTTCACGAACTTATTTATAGTTAATAGCAGAACTATGATGTTAAATTACAAAAAGATTAAAGTGCAAATTATAAAATTATTTTCTTTTAGATAATGGCATTAAAGAGATCGGAGAAATGTCCAAAGTAATAATAGAATCTGATAAAATGAAAAATAATGACGAAAGATCTTTAGGTGAATCCATACCAGAAGATGAGGATGATGATACAGTAAGATAATATTTTCTAATTTTCCTTACTTTACGCTTATAAACCCATTCTCGTTCCTTGCTAAACTTTCAATAGTATTTTGGTATTTTAAGATTTTTGTGTCTAAAATAATTTCATACATTTTATATGATTCACCTTACAAAGTTTATGATCAAATTTTGAAAAAATCAATTTGAAAATATTTAAATATTACTTTGAAAATGGCCAAATTTACGAAAAGACGAATTCGCATATTTAATTCTCGGAAAATTGATTGTTACAGCAGAATGATGGCATTCGATTAGGAAAATCACATAATACCAGGTTATCAACCAGCACAAAATATGTTTTAAATGGTTTTCTAGACTGCGAGTTTAAATATTTGGTGCATTTTTCGAGAAATTTCATTGGTCGGCAGATTACAGTTTGATGAATGAAAGAGTTTGTCATAACGAACATTTTAAAAATTTAAGATATATTTTCTATTGGTGTCTACTTCACCAATGAAATTGCGCCTTTTCGTTCCATCCGAGTATCGCTATAGACGTAATAATGATAGACTAAAATAATGGCTATTTATATGGTCATTATATCATAGTATTTGATATATATAATTACGTAAAGATTTAACATACTGAGTGACCGACTTAACACATTAAAAAAATTCTTTATTTTCCTACGTTACACAATTTAAAGAATGCGTAAGATTGGTCACTCGGTGTGACAAACCCTTACATAAGATAACCTTTGTAATTATATATTAAATACTATCATATAATATAATAGAAAAGTTAGATGTATGAAATAATGTAATAATCTTAATTGCCATGTGCTAGTTTACCAATATATTTATACTCTTTGCAGAAAACTACAAAGTGTTCGGACATTTTCGTCTATCTGTTCTGCAAACTTCCCTCCTTTATATTTCCGTGTTAAAAAAAATAGTGGTCAATAGTGAAAAAGGTACGTAAAAAATTTCGTAAATTTTAATTATAACACGACTCTCATTTAATAAAAGTTAATCGGTGTAAGATTTGGCATGGTTATGTTAATTAACGGAAACAAGAATAAAGGTTACGATAAATGTGCAAAAATAAAAATTCACATAAAATTCAATTCACTTTAACACCACGTAATTCTACTAGTGAATAATTTCCTTAGAATATAATGCCATAATTGTGAATCCCAATTCATTCTGTCATTTGTCTGTTTGGATTAACGTCTGAATAACAGTTACGTATACAAGAATTTCTTTATCTTGTTCTCACTGTATTTTGTATGAAGTACCTGTTACTGCTAGTCGAGACGAGTTAATAGAAACAGTTAATGCGAAAACAGAATATTTTAGCCTTCACATTTAACTGGCTTTACTCTCTTGATTATAAAAAAAAACTTTATGTTATAACCATAACTGTTTTCATAGTGAGGCCTCATCTTATTCATCTTAGTTCGTTATACCCCGTTCACACCGTGTGTTTCAATCTAAACTGTGATCAAAGTTGACGACAATGCCGTTTCAATTTTCACTGAAACGAGGTTTTTAATCGCGATCAACTCGAGAGTTCTTGAAACTAGATTTAGTCACAAGAGAGTTCTCGCAATCCCACACTCGCGAGAAAATACAAGATGACCGGGGCACACGTGTTTCGCTATCAACAGAAAAATTAAAAGACATCTGTCTATTATTAGATATATGGCAAGAAAAAGTATTTATTTTTAACCAAAACTTTCATTTGGTTTGTTGGTGTTCGTGACTTACCGCGTAGTTATGTCAGTTTAATTATCCCGTGCAATAGCCAAGTTCTTCTCAAGCGGACTGCCAGTGCAAACAGCGCCACAGTTACTATCCAGATTGTAGGTAAATCGAGATCAAAGTGTGCGAACGTAGTATGACTGTGTTTACTCTTTGTTTCTTTGTCTCTGGTTATTTGCCAGTCCAATCTTTTTGTTTATTAATTGAATTATTAATAATATTAAAAAATTTAACAATGTTTCGACAAAAGTATAATATAACCTGTGTTAAGCAAAATTTAAAGCAGTGGTTTACAAACACTGAGTTTTTCGAATTTGCTAAAATCACCCCAAAGGCTTGTTTTGTCTACAATTTTACGCAAATTCCATGTATTAATTCGTGATCTCTGCCAACTTTTGTTTTTGTTTATCCCGAAATTTAGACTACACTTTCCTCTTTTGCCCAACTTGTATGTTTCTGTATATATTAACACGTCTATGTGTCTGTACATACGAGCGTGTAAGCGAAGTTTCTAAAAATAAAGTTCAAGGTTTTGCATAAAACACAGATTCATATTATATATTTTAAAAAGTAACTCATATCATCGCATTTTAAGCACAGCCGAGTCTTAAGGAATTTATTGAATTTTGTAACAGTTCGCAATCTTCAATTTAGAAAACAACCAGATAATTTGTGTTAAGTGAGGAGCAATTTTATTAAGTTTATGTACGTTTTCTGCTATGAAATGACTATTATTTGCGGAAAAAGTTGAATAAACTTAAAATATAAAAAATTTAAAACTTTTAAGATTTAAATAATAAGTCTAGTAATTATAAATTAATTTAATATTGCTTTTTGTTAAAAAATATCTTTACAGAGGGAATTGAGGAACTGCAGTTTTCTTCTTGTAATTTTTATACATTTTGTAAAAATTCGATTTTAAGATGGATTTCCGGTAATTATTCATGTGATTATTTTCGTATTTATTTTATAAATGTTTGAATCGAATAGTATTTTTATTATTCGTATAAAAATTAAATATACACTTCAGATTACTCTGAGAGAAAAGTATTTCAAAAAAGAAGAGCATTTGCTGGAATAATAAAATTGCTGTGATTAAAAGAAAACTGGCTTTAAAATCGGTCAATTCAATGACTCTGGATCGTTGGCTACATGTTAAATTCTAAAAATATATATTCTGACCTTTACATGTTGAAGTTATCATTTAAACAAAGAATTTTCTTTATTTTCAATTTGTTCGCATTATAAAAAACCAAAAAGATTTTTTGCTCTTTTCTTGCTTTTTTGATTCTCATTACAAAAAAACAAAAAAACATTTTTCGTATTTCTATTTAAAGTACCATTCATACTTTCTTTATCTTTTGTATTGAAAGCAAAGGTCGCACTACATTCGTTTTTATCCTTTGTTTGTATTGGTAGCAAAAATCGCACTACATTCGTTTTTATC
>NW_027121604.1:0-3054 GCF_030686945.1 Centruroides vittatus
AGACGAGGCGGCAGGCCTATTTGATCAACTAAAGCTGTTCGTATTAAGCCTGGCAAACAGGAATCAGTTATTAGAAAGCAAGCTCGAATCAAGTTTAGCAGACTTGGGCAATCAGAAACCTTCGATTCCGAATAAGCAGACGTATGCGGATGCAGTGAAAAAGCCGCCTCGTTGTCCAAATGACAGAGTCGTCCTCATTTATCCTAAAGAAGAGGATAAACAAGAAACATTTATGCAGGATATAGAGAGGGAAATAAATCCGGCCACCCTAGGTATAGGAATTGAGCAGAAGTGGAATATAAGGAACGGGTATGCAGTAAGCTGCACCAACGCAGAGGGTGCAAAAAAGCTGTCAGAGACTTTAAAGACAAGGAAAGACGTTAACATCAGAAAACCGGGATTAAAAGACCCAAGAATCATCGTACCAAAAGTGAAATTGGTCTGTACAGGAGACAGAAATACGTGACTGCCTTCTGAGTCAAGGAAATTTCGAACCTGATCATATAAAGCACGTCTTTTTCATGGGAAAAGAGGAGCACCAGATGCGTTCTTGGGTGGTGACGATAAGTCCCAAACTTAGAAAAACAATTGCCGAACAGAAAGACAGATTACGAATGGGCTGGTCGATGAAAAAAGTGCACACATTCTATAACTACAAAAGATGTACGGTCTGCTGGCTTTATGGGCATACAAAGGCTACGTGTTCTAACAAACTTCACTGTCCAGACTGTGCCGAAGAAGGCCACAGGTCGTGTGAATGCCAAGTCGAGCTGGAAGATTTTAAATGCATCAACTGCATGAGATACAACTCGAAATGTAGATCATCAAAGCTACATGTGACTACAGACACGGAGCAAGAAGCAGAAATTGCCCGGTGTTAAAATATCACATCAAGCTCAGCGAAGCATCGACCAAGCAGTAGTCTCCTTAAAGAAGCACATCGTATTCTTTAATCGAACATCAAAATGGCTCTAAAAGTCATCCAAATAAATTTAGATAATTGCGCGTCGGCCACGGACCATCTTGTTAAATTCGCGACTGACCATTGTATCGACTTAGCAATAATGCAAGACCCGTACGCCACTTCTCGGATACTTAATGTACCGGGAGGTGTCGTCTGTCTTAACTCGGGTGTAGCCTCCGCGATTTTAGTATTTAACAATAACATTTGCGCCTCTCTCATCCCGGAACTGTCGAACGGTTACTCCACCTCTGCATTAATAAGCTTACAGAATTACAAATTTATTCTAAATTCTACTTATCTCGCTCCGTCCGAGCAAATTCGCGATCAACTTTCGGCTCTTAATACTGTTTTTTCGTCAGTAAATTTACCCCTGATAATCGGAATCGACGGAAATGGTCGCTCTCCGGTTTGGTTCGACAGGCTTCAGAATGAGAGAGGAGAAAGGTTACTAGAATTTATATACGATTTAGATCTAATTATACACAACGCTGGAGACACTCCAACATTTAGTGCCCACCAGGGTCAAAGCATTATCGATCTCACCCTAAGTAAAGGAAGCATCGGAAACTCGATTCAAAATTGGCAAGTAATACTAGAGGAATCGCTTTCTGGACATCGTTACGTAACTTTCGACATTCTAATTGACCCACTTTCTGCCCTCCCAGACCAAAATGTACAGAGATACAACATTAAAAAAGCAAATTGGGAAATTTTTGGCCAAAATCTCGCTGAAAGAACTCTCGCCCTCGACTATCTATTAGATCAAAACGCCCCCCTCGACGAAATAGTGCAAAAATATACGAATGCAATCCAAAATTCCGCGGAAAACTCGATACCCAAAAAGAAACAATATAAACTTATAGTACCCTGGTGGTCTGGTGCTTTGACTGTCTCCAGACGTAACGTTAACCGATTAAGACGTAAATTTCAGCGATGCAATGGTCCAGATCGTACGGATTCTCGCGAGAAATATTTAGCAGCGAGAAGGGGGTATCAAAAATTAATAAGAGACTCTAAAACCGAATCGTGGAAGAATTTCTGTACAATCGAAGGTAATTCCGCTCCCTGGAATCGTGTTTACAAACTAATGAGAAAAGACTTTTCGACCCACCAAACAAAATTATCAATTAAAAATTCCGCAGGTGAAACTCTATACGATGATAGAGAAATAGCCACCTTGTTTATAAACACTTTCTTTCTTTCCGACGATCGCTCTTGCGACTCCAATTACCACCGGCAGCTTAGAGCAAACATTAATGCTCTTTATTCCAGTAAAAACGATTTGCCTTTTAGCATTTCGGAAATTAGACAAGCTGTTTCGGCCCAGCAAAACAAAAAATCCCCCGGTCATGACGGGTTAAATGCAGAAATAGTAAAACAAGCTTTTAATGCAGATCCGAGTATTCTCTCTCGAATCTATAATTCTTGCTTGTCTTCCGGTTTCTTTCGCGACGGCGTGGAAACATGCAATCGTTAAGATAATCCCGAAGCCGGGTAAGCAACTGGATTCTCCGAAATCGTTTCGACCGATAAGTTTATTACCCGTTCTAGGCAAAATCTTGGAAAAATTACTGATTAACAGAATAACGTATCATCTGTCAAAAAAGAAATACCTTAGTAGTAAACAGTTCGGCTTTACCGCGCAAAAAAGTACTACGGAACCCTTAATAATAGTTAGAGATCGCATGCAGGAAGCATTAAATAATAAAAAAATATGCATAGTAATATCATTGGATATAAAAGCTGCATTTGACTCGGCATGGCCCATCTTAATTTTAAATGAACTTCGAAATGCAGAAGTCCCAAAGAATCTTTACGATCTTTTAGTCAGCTATTTCCGGGGAAGGAAAGCCCAGCTTACCCACAACGCAGTAACGGTGACGAAATCCATCGATCTCGGTGTGCCCCAAGGTAACGCAGCCGCCCCCATCTCTGGAATGTTCTTTTAAACACGGTTTTTCGGATCGTTCTCCCCGCTGAGAGCGAGCTCGTGGCTTTTGCGGATGATCTCTTGCTGACGGTAACAGATAAAAAAGAATACCATTTCAAAAAGAAAGCACAAAACATTCTGACAAACTTGGAGACTTGGA
>NW_027121605.1:0-2982 GCF_030686945.1 Centruroides vittatus
AAATCGAGTAAATCAATAAGTGTAGAGCTTATTACCTTTTCCTGCCAATTCGTACTTTGCTCATAGATACTCCCACCCACCACCCCGTCCTCCGCCTAGGGCGCCGCTGGCTCTCGCCGCCGTCGGCGCCCTATCTCCCCAAACGGATTACTGTGGCGCCCTCTATCTCGGATAAAAATTTAGCTAACTGAGTAGTACAAAAAGTAAAAAATGGATTCAAACGCAAATTATTAATTTGTTTGCTGTCATCAGACACTAATATGGCACTTGTACCCGTCATCCGTATGTCACTTTACAGTTAGACGCGTTATTCTCTTATCTACTGCCGAAATTAGGTTATTTTAAGGTATAGCACATTTTCCTACCTTTCCCGACACTGGACTTTTTTTGAACGGGGCTTGCCTTTTATAATTTTTTATTATTTCCTTACCGATTAGTCTGTTTACCCTTCTCAACCATATCGTGCGTGCTGGCCGCTTTTCACGCCCTTCTGGCGTCTGGTGGCTGGTTTTCTAGCCAAAATCCCTACATTCGTTTTTGCACTTTTTCCTGGGCGCTGCCAGTACAAAATTTTTTCTATTAACATTAAGTAAACAATCTTTAATTTTATTTCTTACATTGACTCTTATTTTCAGTCAAAACACGTCAATTACAACTATTTACAACCTAATTTTTGATTTGTTAAAAGTAAACAAATTTCACTTGTTGGTTTTTTCTATTAACTATAACACAAAAAAATACATTACTATACAATTTAAGACTACTCTACAGTATCTATACAAATTAATAAACCATTAGTATCTATCCTGCAGCCCAATTATCTGCAGTGAGTTGGACATTTATTTTCTTCTTAGATGGGTCATTTTATTATAATTAACAGTCAATAATAAAATAATACACATTCTACGTCAACTACGAAAGTATATTCAAAATATTCTAATAGAAATTTATTTTCTCAGCCCAAATCTCTGCAAAAGGGTTTGTTTTTTCCTAAACTAAAGTATTATATTTGGGGGTCATTTCTTTTATCTTTATTAACCAAAAAATACATTAATATACATTACACAAACTCTATGGTATTAAATATGATTTAACAAGTTACTAGAAATTCCCTTACAGCCCAATTCTCTGCATTGAGCCTTTCAAAACAAACCATTTCTTTTGTAGGACCGTTTAATTAACTTTATTAGTCAACAATACACTAAAACACATTACTCACACACTTAGTTCCTGTGATTCTTGCTCCCCTGCGGTGTCCCATGTTCAATTCCTTCTCCCTTGTGGAGTTTAAGCCCCCGATACCGTCGGTGCCGCCATACTGCACCTGGTCTGCGGTATCATCACTGGGGTGGGACTTACCGCCGGGGAACCTCTCCTGGGGGCTTCCTCTGCACACTAGACTGATAAATGTCTCAATTTTCAACAGATAACCACGAGTTGCAGTATTATTGCATATAGTTTCATCACGAATATATTGTTTATGTATATTGTTTTGTTTTTGTTCTTTTAATTTGATTGTCATTCTTCTATCACCTTCATTGTATATTTCCATCATCAGTACTCAAAATATAAAAACCGCTAGGTTGACCCTGGTTTCATAGGTCTTCTTGGTGAATCAAAAAATAAATAAATAAATAAATAAAAATAAAATAAAATTAAAAAAAATAAATAAATTGTATATACTCAAATCATTGTAAATTCTCATTGTAAATAGAATATTTTTATTAAACAACTTTAACAAAGGTGTTCTTTTGACACAATTGTTCCTAATCATACTATCCTTACTTTTCTTGTCTCCTCAACCTCACAATTGCTGTGTTGCCTATCTGTCGCATTCCGCCCATTTTACTTAGGCAAGAGAAACACTGGGTCTTCTCTTTCATTTGGGTGAATATTGGGGTTTGTGGTTCTCGTTCAAAACCCACTCTTCTTATTTTTCGAAGTTATCGTTTTGCGAAGGTGGACCTTCCTCTCTCTTGCGTTGGCCTTTTTGGCTAGTAACTTGAACCCAATATGAGTTATTCTCAGTTGATCAACAGAATTAATTCTGCTATGAGGTAGCCTTCTGTTGTCAACATAATCCGTTCCTACATGTTTTCTATAGCCTTTTTCTTTTCAAAATACCCAGTATCGTAACATTAGTAAGCCACAGTACCCATACTCTGCTGCTATACTCCTAACACCTTACGTTCATTTCTTCTTTTAACCTAGCACTGAAGGCTTCTCTTCTAGCCCACTGCTAGGTGATAATATATAAAAATTATCCTTACAGGTTGAGCTCATCACCCACTGCACAAAACTACACACCTGCTGGAGACTGTGCTGTGTGGGCCCTAGTCTTAAAGCTTCATTCACTTTTCTTCTTCTTCCTTGTGGAAGTTGTTTCCAGCATTTTGTAGTTTATTTTCCCTTGCTAGATTAAACTTTTGCATTGTTGGCTTTTTTTTTTTGCTGGCCGAGGTGGAGTTTTTCCGGGTTTCCTCCACTTTCTGTCCTGAATGGGGGCCAGTCCCCTTAAGTCCTCCCTAAAGGCTACAAAGAGTACCCTCATAGGGTGTGGTATTTTTCCCCTTTTTCTAAATTCTTAATTCTAATTAGCTATCCCCCTTTTGCTAAAAATGACTATCATTGAATTGCTCACTGCTGCCTTCTTTTCCTCGGTAACTCTGAGTAACTCAGAAATTAAGGTTAGGTCTGGTTAAATATAACACGCAAACTGCAACTTTTCCATCCATCTATCTTTCTTCTTCTTCTTTAAATAAACAAAAATGGTAAGTAAATAGCAGAACACTAAACACGACACTCAGAATAAAATATTAAAACACAACACAAAACACGTGAACTTATGAGCCCTCACAAGGGACTAGTCTTTCTATGATCCCTCCATGGGACAATATGAGCTCTCTCAGGAAAAACTTTACTAACAAAAACAAACACTCTTAAACACATACCAGATCTTGGCCTTTTTGTGCTCTCTGAGCG
>NW_027121606.1:0-10278 GCF_030686945.1 Centruroides vittatus
GAATCACGATAAGGTATAGAATCGCCCCTGAAAGTAAGCTTCGCCCCAATACAAAAAGAAGCTCTAGAGTTCAGCATAAATTAAATAACTTGTATATAATTTTAAGATGCAACATTTAATATTTATGTAATTTTCAATAGTATAATTCATCACTATTAGCTAGTAAAATCAGAATTATAATGCAATGAGTGCAGAATGCGTGGAAGATAACAGTAATCCTAATGATAACTTTATGGAAACAGTATTAAATTAACGACTTTAACTTTATAAATGATTTAAAATTATTTTATCCTGTTATAAACTCTATTTTAATCTTATATAAAGCATTAAGTAAAGATTTTTATCATTACTTACTCTAAGAAATAACAAATTTTATCGTAAATTACAGTTTATTTTCAGTACATTCATAGTTTATTTATAAATTTTTACTTTAGAAAATGAATTGTTTATTTAAATTCATTATATTTTAAAATAATAATTTTAAAAATGTATTTTTATAAAAGAAAATTTCAAGCTTTCATCTCCATCGTTTGATGCTGAAATACGAAAGAATAATGGCATTTAGAATGACACGTCAAAGGGCTACAGAGGAAGGAAGAAGAAGAGGAAGAAGAAGAAGAAAATCCTATTAATGTAATAGTGAATGGTGACTTTCAAAGCTGTTTCTAAGCGAAAATTGCATTCAATGAATCAGTAAAGAACTTAAAAATAAACCTTTTTTTTCCGTTTCACCTCAAACAAAAGCAAATTGAAACGTTGACAGTTAAAGTTTACGATTTTAACTTTCAACTGCTAGCAGTGAAATATTGCTTTTAATTATTAAAATACGGTTAATTATGATATATTTATTAAACATTTACGCAGAAATAAAATTGATAATCATATTTAAGCAGCGCTTATACACAATTCATCAACTGTACATTAACTTAATTAAGTCTGTTTGTATTCTTTGTTATTGTAACAATGAATGATAATAGTTTCTTTAATTCTTTTGTTACAATAAAAATATATTAGTGTTGATTATTAAACAATAACAAAAATTCCGGTTGTTTTGAAGGCGAATCTCGTGTTTTTAGCTATAAAAGGTAAGAAAAAATTCGACTTAATTACTTCCATAGAACGTGCATTAATTTACAATAAATTTGGGATAATAATAGGTTAAGTTGAGCCAAAATAATACGAATTTGTTCAATTTTTCGTCTAAAGATTATAGTTTATAAGCCGGATTTATGATAAATTCGATATAAACGGGTTAAACTAACGTAGTTTTGAGGGTGTTTCGATCTAATAGTTGGAGAAATTTCATGGGAATTAATATCTGGGCTTTGTAGAGTTAGTGTCGTGGGAGGATTTGATCGAAACAAGAAATTGCCAAAGCAAGTAAAGAGCTAATCAATGAAGGAGTGGTTGTGTCAGCTTTGGTGTATAGTGTTGTGCTATGGGTTTATTAGGGTAGGCGTCAAGGTGAGACGAGATGTCTTTGAGATAGATGTAAGCTAATATACTGTGCATTAAAATCTTGCCTTAATACAATGCTTTGGTGCTTACTTAAATCCATACATTTCAATAAAGAAAAAAATAATAGCGACTATGAATATTTTATCATTACCAGGATCAAAAGAGAGTTAAAGAATAAAGTTTTTAATATTTTCACCAATACGGAATGAATATAAATCATTGAATTGTTTTCTGCTATATTCGTTTCTAAGGAAACTCGTTAATTAATTTTTAATATTGCAGGGTTGCAATTAACTAAATTAACTAAAAAAAAAAAAAAACAATTGCGTTTAAACTGTTTTCACCGATTTTGTAAAAGAAAAGCGCATGTTTCTAAACTCAGTTTTCGATGTATATTCACTGTTAACTGACCTTTAGGCTACCCTATATAAGTTATCGTAATTGTACAAATTATTATAAAATTTATTCAAAAATATTTTTTCTTGGACTTTTAAACACTATATTTACGTATTTTTAAAAACTCTTTTCGCCTATGGGCAATAAAACGCCCTACTGTGGGCTTGACCGAACCGGCAATGGGTTCGAAAAAAATTCCCTACCCATTCAGTCAGGCTTGTTCAGTCAGGCCCACAATGGGAGCAGCGGGCGGTAAGGTACGAGACTCAAATTATCAGGAATTTGATCACCCACGAAACATTCCTGGATGTTGCTGGCTCCGATTCAATCCCGGCTGCCCCAGGGCGGTAGGCTGACGCCTTAACAGCATCACCATCCAGTCGTATATATTCATATATAAGTTTTTTTTTTAATTTGATAAATATTTTATTTTTATTTTTATGTAGAAAATGAAGTTGATGAAAAAGATTTTTCTTCTGTTAATTTTTTTCTCATTCTGTGCTGTGGCATTGAGTTTCTTTTCAAGAGATGCCCCAGGTGATTTATATATATATATATATATATTTCAAACGATTATTGATACAAACAAATTCATAAACATTAATTATAATAATGACAATTACATTATTATTATTATATAGGCGAGAAAACAGATAAAAGTCGATCTTACTTCTCGTGCAAAAGTCAAAAGCTGCCGTGCGATGATTTTAATGGTTAGACTTTAAATGTTTACTCTTTATATTATCTAAATTAAACATTTGTTTTAAAACATTGTAAATTATTAAATATAAATCTCAAATTATAATAATTAACATTTCTAGATATGTTTGAAAATGTTAAAAGATCCATTTTGAGCTTCCCTACTCGCATGAAGAGTTATTTCTCGCCACTCTACATCAAGCTTAGAGAAAACTTGGGCTGTATTTTAGATAATACAAAATATATTTTCTGCACATTTCTCTTCCGTTTGCAAGTATACACATCCATTGCACAAGAATACTTCATCGAATTGATGCACGTAGCTTCGAGTATCATTTGCAAATGGAGTCAAATTACCTGGATAATTATGAAGGAATGGATTTATAAATTATTATGTATTTTGGAAGAAAATATTGCAAAAATGAAGCAAAAATTAAAGCCCGAAGATCTGAAAATTGTTCATCCAAAACAGAAGCAATATAATACTGTAAGAGAGAGTGACTTTTGCGCATTTTGGAAAATACCAGGAATCATTGCATTGGTTACTATTTTAATCGTAAGTAAAATGAAAAAATAAGCAATTACTGTGTTTATCTGTATTAATTTTTTTTTGTATTTTGAGTAAATATAATTATCTTTCAGTGCCAAGGGATTGAAATATATTTTGGAATAAACATTATTGAGTTTCTTTTAGAAAGTAATTTTATCAATATTTACTACTTTCATTATTTTTTTCTTGTAGATTTTACTAAAATTAATTTATTTTTATTTATTTTTACAGCTGTACAAGATGCATCCGATATGTGCAATCCATAATGGGCTGAAATATAATTATTTCATGAAAATTTTCATGAGCAGAGATCAAAATCATTTAATTTTTATTATTTTTTTAAAAATTGATTTAAAATTTCACCAAAATTTAAGTTTTATCATTTTGATTCGCTTTGTTTAAATAAACGCTAAAATTCAGTAAAATAATTTTTTTTCTTGATATTATGTGACTTAAATTGCAAATAAAGATGGAATTCAGTAAAAATGTATATAACATACATTTTTCCTCCCCACGGGGGAGAGGGACAGGATTTAGGCTTAACACTTCCATATATTTTTTAAATTTATATTGCTGAATAATTTTTTAATCTGGAAATATTTAAAAAACACCACGTGAAGGGAAGAATTGAGGAGCGCTCCCCAAAAGGGAATCGGTTCACTCCATTGGAGTACAAACTCGCCTACAACTCGCCATCTGCTGAGCGATAATGCGGAGTTTTAAAATAATTTTGTAGGAGAATCTGAAATATTATTCAAATTAATTTTTATTCTAATATATTTAATATAAAAATAAATATTAAAACAACAAAAATAAAAAAAATTTCTATTTTTAAGTTTTTAATATTTTCTGATTAATTTTTGATTTACGTTACCGATTGTAGCGCCAAAACGGTTTAAAATATTATTTTTTAATTTTTTAATCAAATTTTCATACGTAAATATTTTAAACTAGCAGGTAGGCCCGGCGTTGCTCGGGCAAAAGTAACGATAGCGAAGATTATTACATTATAGTCACAAAAGAAAAAGAGTAATTTCATCAACAAACTAAATATTTCTAAAGAAAGGTCGAATTTGAAAATCGAATGTTTTAATATTGTTCGATTTTCACGACGTGTTCTGATTTTATCGTTCGATTTTCATCGAATGTTCTAAAGAAGAAAGGTCGAGAATAACCGAACTAATGTGTTTAAATTTGAAAATCGAATGCGTTCTAACATATTACTCTTTTTTTTCCCCCAGAGCTCGTAAATCTTGCACGTCGCTTTCTCTTGTTTCCATTGTTACTAACACTTCCATTGTTGATGGAATGTTAAGCCTTAATCCTGTCCCTCTCCCCCGTGGGAAGGAATTTCAAAAAATCCCTTCTTAGTGTGCGTTCTCGTGACGTACCCTAAGTGTGTACCAAATTTCAACTTTCAACTCCTAACCGTTTGGGCTCTGCGCTGATGATGATGATAATGATTATTATTATTATGATTATCATTATCATCATCATCATCAACTCGTCTCGATTATATATATAGATACAAATTGACCAAATTTAAAAATGTATATGATTTTTTTTTTTAGCGATTTCATACTGAGAAATTAAAAATTATCTTCGAAGTCAGCCCTACCGCTCTGGGTACTCGAAACATCTCCAGAGACTTTTCGCGGATAATCTGTCTCGGATATGTCGGGTCCCGTCACTCATTACTCTGCAGCTTCTATTGTGGGCCTTTCAAACGTATAACGGGCATGGAAAAAAGACCCTCTTAGTGCCCACAAGGCGGAGAAAGTACTTTAAAAAATACTATCAAGCAGGAAATGTGAAACCCGAATGGCCGAAGCTTTAATCTGACTCCGGAGGTTTCGAGTTTGAATTCTGGTCAAAAATTTCTATGATAGATTTGCTGTGAATTTAAAGTCTTTGTTCTTAATCATTCGACTTTTTCTGTGGTTTCGACCAAATTAATGAGCACACAGAAAAGACCCTTTACGTGTCTAAAAAACGAAAAGAGTTGTAAAAATATATAGAAATCTTCTATTTTATAAGATATTTTGCCTAAATTAAGTTTTTTATAATTATTTAATTATAGAAACAACGTTTTATATACCATATTTAAGTTAAATATGTCTAGTTTATATATTAAAGTTAAAAAAAATTACATCATACCATTATATCAAGGCGATCTTGACTATGTTCAACCTTCTGTTTAATGTAAAGAAAGGCTCTTTTAATGCTCACAGAGGAAAAGAATTATAAAAAAGCAAGAAATTCTACTGTATGTCAAACATAGACAACCGGATGGGCGAAGAGATTATGTATCAACTAACCGCTCTGGAGAACCCGAGATCAAATTCGGGCACTCAAAAACTGCATAAATTTCTAGAGTAATCTATACCGCTCTCCATCAGCCGTCAATTGTGGGCATGGCCAAACCCATGATCGGTATGATTAAACGTTGTGATGACCATAGAGCGCGAAGTCAACAATTAAAAGAATAAAAGATTTTCAAACACATTTTGTAACAAATTTACTCAGAGATAAAGAGGGAGGGAAAACGTGTTAAGTTATATTTACTCGAAGCGGTTTTCTTCCATCCTAGATTAACGAATTATCTTGTAATCCTTCTCCATTCTCTGAAGCGATTGATTTATCTGACGTGAAAAACCATCTAAATCTCTTTTCCAGTAGTTTCTTTTCCCCTTTCTTTGCTAGAATTTTACGTCTAAGCTGTTATTTATTTCAGTTTTTTTGAATATTTCTTTCGAAAAATTCGTTAGAATTTACATTCATAAATAACTGTATTTAATAAAATAATTTATTTTAACATTCTACTGCTGTTTGATGACAAGATAAATCATTTAGTATCATTTCGTAACCGCAAACTGCTTCCACTTTAGATTAGTTGGTGAATTGAAATCATAAACCTGAAAATTTTAACATTATAAATTTTAAACGTTTCTCGTCATAGCTATAGGAATGTAAATATGGTAAACTTAATAGATTGTCTGACATTTGATTTTTAAAGACCAGGACCAGGTATCCAAGGAAATTTTTCAAAATTTACAACCTTTCAGTTACTCTTGTTGAACTGGAAAAATTTCTGTCTTTATTACATATAACATTACCAAGAAATCAGTCTCCATTGTTCTCTGCTAGAGAATGGGTCAGTTTAAGTAAAATTCTTACTCTTGCAGCAGGGTTTTATATCCCTAATTCCCCAATCTCTAAATTATTTAACTACTACTTAATTTTAAGTAGAAATAAGTTGAAACCGTTTACTTTGTACTTGAATATTTGTAGTCTTGGGAAAGAAGTGGAAAAACAAATTTTTAATGACAACGGATGCATAAATCGTAAATTTATACCTAAGAAATCATAAGGGATTAGAACTTTTGCTAATAAAGAATCTTTCTTCTTTCTTTCTTTAAGTGTCTTCTCCTGTCAGGAGGTTGACAACCATTTCACACCACCATGATCTATCTTGTGCTTCTCTTGAGCACTCTTCATACGTTAAGTATTTCCACTTCTGATGTTGTTGAACCAGTTCATTCTTGGCCTACCCCTACCTCTTTGCCCTTCAATCATTTCCCTCTATTTACTAATCATTGCAGTAAATAAAGAATAAACAACAGATATTCTTTTCATTTTGTGCTTATTTATTTTAATTTAGTGTAAGCCACGTGTTAATTAGGTTTGAATTGTTACAAAACTTTTAGGGGGGCTATCCATAAATGACGTTCACACTGGGAGGACGGGAGGGGTTGAACTTCAATGAACGTCCGTTTTATTTCATTAATTTTATACAGTTTATGCATTTTATTATTCATAAAGTGATAAAGGTTCTGAGGGAGGTTGAGTTTTGTTGGACATCTTAAGAAGAGAGGGGTTACGGAAACTTCGACAAACTGGGACAATGGGGGAAGATTTCAAGAAAAATACAGACGTAATTTATGGACAGCCCCTTACATATTCGAAATATATACATATAGTTTATGTAAGCAAAGAATTATTACTATTATAGATACGTTCAAGTATGTCAAATAGGAAAACAAAACGTCAGCCTGGTGCGTTTTATTGCAAGCGGAAGAATGAACATAATAATGAATACAGAAAACTGCAAGGATCCATACTGATATTCGTAAAGTTAAACGACGCTGATCCGCAGCATCAACAGCCCACTTAAGAATTCTATTTCAGATATTCTATTTTATTGAATATCGTGTGATTCCTCTTCGACTGGTATAATAAGTCTAGTTTAGAACGCGGATAACAATATGCCGACAATAAGGGTGCGACTATGCAGACGCGAATTTAGAGCGAGCGAGAGGTTGCGAGCGATTTAGTTTTCGCAAGGAAAACCATGCACAAGCGAGAAGCGAGAAATAAGGAAATAACGCTGGCGAGAGTGAATTTCTGGTTCTCGCACATAACTGACAGGTTTTGATATTTATTGCGTCTCGCGTCTTCTCGCCACATATTCTCGCTCGCTCGCGTCTGCGTAGTCGTACCCTAAAACTATTTAGTTACTAGACAATACATCTTTATATATCATCTAAAAATGATAAAAATATTAGGAATAAAAAATCTAACCATGGACTAGCCCTATGAATATTGTAATTAATATCTTAGTTTGGTAAGATACGGCTTCACTCACGGAACAATGCATAACGAAATTTCATATTGGTAACCGAAAAAGTTACAACCTTGGCTAGGAAAAAGTAGCAGGACAAAACTCACATTTTTATTTAAATATCGCAAACAAGCAAAGTAATTAAAAACTATTCTCAAACATGTATTAATTGAGTGGCAGACAATACACAACCTATGCGTAAGAAGTTACATGTTGCTGTGCTTGTTATAACCCTACCGCCAAGCCAAGAAAGCGAAATCAACCCGATACCTTTCCTATTAGCTCAAAATCCGTCTATGATATTTTTTTACTTCAAAGGATGACAATGACGAAGAGAAATGACTTGTCACCACATAATTATTTTTAAAAGAGTCACTTAAAAAACATGTTACTTTTTAAAGTTTAGTTGTTTAAAATGTGCAATATATGTATAGACTAAATACATTACAGTAGACTAAGAAGAAAATGAACAGCTACAAGATAAAAACAGGTTAAGTTTTATTTACGTTTTTCTATAATATTTATAATTATCTGAAATGAATTCTTAAGTGGGCTGTTGATGCTGCGGATCAGCGTCGTTTAACTTTACGAATATCAGTATAGATCCTTGTAGCTTTCTGTTTTCCTTATTATGTTCATTCTTCTGCTTGCGATAAAACGCACCAGACTGACGTTTTGTTTTCCTATCTGACATACTTGAACGTATCTATAATAGTAATAATTCTTTGCTTACATAACTATATATATATATCGAATATGTAAGGGGTTGTCCATAAATTACGTCTGTATTTTTCTTGAAATCTTCCCCCATTGTCCCAGTTTGTCGAAGTTTTCGTTAGAATGACTGTGGGTGGTACTCTCCCACCTGACTTCGGTGGGGTGACGTGTGCCTGTTTTGCCTGTTTGTAGAAGAGGGTCGCCATTTTGTATTTTATTTTGACTCGGTTCTCGGTCCCCTGACTACCTACAAGTCTGGATTTTTTTATGCGCAAATGATTTGGGGCACCTAATACTCTGTGCCAAATATCAGTTCTTGACATGTACTCCTTCATACCTCCAAGCTGGTAACAAAAACGGCAGTTACAATTTTATAAACAAGACATAGGCTTGTCAATAAGGAAAAAGTAAATTTTTAAGAAATTTGCGGGATCTTCCCGGGATGAGAAGAATTCCCGGGTTTTAAAAAATAGCCGGGATCCCGTTTGAGAAACCCTATTAACAACACTAAGCGGAAGTTGCGGGTTTTGAGTCCCGCTCAAGAGCGGAGTATTTTCTTCCAGAAAATTCTAGTCCGATAATTCGGACAGATCGTTTGGCTTTAAAATTATTTTTTGACTAGCAGATAAGCCCGGCATAGGTCAGGAAAAAATTAACGATAAGCGAAGATTAAGATTATATTATAGCCAATCTTACCCGTTTTCATAGAATGCAAGAATTAGGTCCCCCATTTCCAACTAATTAGAAAATTTTTAGATGGATCTACAAATACGTTCGATTTCCCGCAAAAATGCAAAAAACTGCATCTGCGCCTGTAAATCTTGCACGTCGCTTTCTCATAACACTTCCATTGTTCCTTAAAACACTTCCATTCTTAACACTTTCCCCGCGGGGAAGTTGTTAACCTCTCCCCACAGGGGGGAGAATTTTCGAAAAATCCCTTCTTAGTGTACATTCTCCTTGTATGTATACCTATTAAAATACGCAATCAAAAACGCAAACAAAAACCGCATCTAAAACATAGTATATAATAGAAGCAGAGTTCTTCAACGGTAAGTCTTAATCTTGTGCCCTCTCCCCGCGGGGGAATTTAGACATCTATGTAATAGTAGGTATATAAAAACACGCGATTATTCGAATACAATGTTGTGTCAAAATTTCAAAGCAATCGGTGAAGAACTTTCGGGGATTTAAGATTTTGAAGAAACGAACATTTACATGTTTATTTATATAGAAGATTCGTCCCATATCTTAATTAAGCACGTGGAAATGAGCACGTGAAAAAGTGAGTACAAGTGAGAAAAGTGATTGACTCCGAGGTCTGCAGGAAGACCAGGTTTAACAACAACAACACAAAGTTTTAATACAGTAGAGCGTCGATAAGTGGAACGTCGGTAAGTGGAATGACCGGAAAGTGGAACGATTTTTTCAGTCGGACTGTGTCGTGCTGAATCGAATGTTTTTGATATTAAATTTACTTCTAAAGTATAATTTTCATGTTTTTTATATTCTTTAATATATTTATTTTGTTTGTAGAAAATGCAGAAATAATTTTTAACGATACGATAGCCTCGATGATTATTATAAAAATTTTCGTTAGGCTTAAAATCGACGAAAATTCAACACGAAGCGACACGCAACAGAGAACAATTCGAACACGAAGCGATACGCCAACGGAGAAAAATATTGAACATCGGACAGGTTAATGTATTTTTTCGTACAAAGTCGGAAACTGGAACAAATCATTAACTGGAAGGACCCCAGTCCCCAATTGGTTCCACTTATCGACGCTCTTACTGTATATATCCAAGCCTAAGATACATTAGGATTACAAACT
>NW_027121607.1:0-4809 GCF_030686945.1 Centruroides vittatus
AAACGATGGCCATGACGATGCTCCCGAGAATTTTTTGCATCAATAATCGCTCCTCGTGTCCTTTTACGATTCTATATATGCAATTGCAATACCTATGGTGCAATTGTAAGGTAGAATCGATGTTTGCATTAGGAAAACGAAATAAAATAAAATCCAAATGGAAAGTATGGGCCTAATTGTTACTTATTGTGTCTTCTACTATAATTTTTATTATATAGTTTTATAAATTGAGTGCAAACACGAAACAATCCATGGAACGATCGAAACTTAAATTGCCTAAAGTCATGCGGGCTGATTGCAAAACGCCTAAGAAATGTCAGGTTTAATAGCAAATACTCGTAGATGATGATTTTCCAATTTGCCAGGCTCATTGCAAAACAATGGCGCCCTTTACAATAAGCCGGATTTTCCAATTATCCTACGACATATATAATCAATCAAAATGACACCTCTATCATTAGACGATGGTACTACAACAACCTTCTGGTGTTGCAGTACCATCGATGGAGCTGCAGTAAGCAGTAGCAATAGACGATAGTTTATAATTAATTGGAAATTAGAAAAAAAATAACGCTCTGAGAATTGACCGGGTGAGGGAGTGGTGCCATAGTGTACTTAGTCTTTTTGATAAACTTTTTACCATTTCATTAATATGATGAGAAGAAGTGTGGCGTTTATCAAATAGGATACCGAGATCATTTATGAAGTTAGCATATGAAACACTATGATTTAAATATAACTAAAAATATATTATAAAATATATCCATATACATAAAACATTTCTATGTTTTGTATATAGCCTATCATTTATAAATGCTGTGTTAGATATATTCATGAGGCGGATTTAGCTTGAGGGCCATAATTTGGGCACCACTGCTTCAGATCATAATGATAAAGGTCTTACCACTTTTACAGCTACGTTTGCGTCGCGAGACGATGTCCCTCCTCTGAATTCTATGCTTTCAAAGGCTAATCAGAAACCAGATGAGCCTGCTCAACAGCAATGAACCTGACGGGGCTTTGTTCAGGTGCTTTGATTTATCTAGTACCAATTCGACCGACAGAACATATTTTGCTGCGACAATTACAAATAATAACATGAAATAATGCACCTTACAACATGGTCATCGTCAACCAAAGGATCATTTAAGTTCAATGTAAGTCACAAAAACAAACCAGATTCCCTGTATTACTTCTATTCAATTGGTAATATGAAAATCAAAAGACAGAGGGTATGTTATTCATGATAACATTACCAATATTACAACAACAAAATCGGGAAAAATTTTCATATCCGCAAAACAATCATTCATCCCATCTATTCTCGCCATATCCTTATAGTCAATCGAAATCGAAGCGAGCGAAATCTTCGCCATGCTTATAGAAGATAACCATAATCCTATAAGTGTGCAGCGTTTTAGGCGACAAACAGACAGAGGGATGATACCCTTAGGCACAGTGAAAATAACGTTGATGGAAGCCTAGACCCCTCATTGCGCCTGTTTGTTCCAGACAACATATCGTACAGAACAACAAGAGGAAAGATCGGGCATATGTCATACGTGCGGCCGTCTAGGGCATACCAAAAAATTTTGCATAAGTAACGAATGCTGCAATCAATGTGGAGAGCAGCAAGATGAACATGCGAAAGAACAAATCTGCATTAATTGTGCGGGGTGACGTACCTATTACTCGACGAGTTGTCCAAAATACATACTAAAACAAAGAATCATTCAATACCAACGACAGCACAACTGTTCTAGAACAGAAGCCTGCACTGCAATCACCCAATGAAGTAAAAGTGCGGATATCACATACAGCGAAGTTGTACAACAAACAGGAAAAACTACAACTTCCTCTCCCAGCAAGACTGGAAAAATCATCCCTATCATAATGATCTTTGGAGCAAAATTCTCGTTATAAAGCAGACAATAGCCGACAGAATCAAATACTTACGAAACTACTGGACCTACTCGGCAGAGAGAATAGAGACAATACTACTATAGTATTATTGTTCTATTCTGAAGAAAAGGTAAGCAGGGTTGGTAGGCTCCGAGAAAAATTTCCCAATGGGCCTACGAGATCTAAGTTACTTCACTTCTCGTAGAGTTATATAACTAGACCCGAGTAAATCCAATTATTGACTCGAGAGTTAGGGATTAATGAAAAAATCCATTCAAAGCTACATAAATAGTATTCTACGTGTTGATTCATTAAATTTTATTTGTCGACAGAGTTTACATTACTGATTAACTAGGACTGCGGAGTCGTGTAAAAATCTATCTACTCCGACTCCAACCAGAGGTGGACTTGTTAACAAAATATGCCCGGGAATTCTGATGTCATCAGGTGACGTCAAAATAAAAGCTTCAATAAATAGTTCTAATAAAGATAGAACGTAGAAACTTTTTATTCCAAAGCTGAAAGACTTCTTTAATTAATGCCATATTCAATATATAAATATATATTCGATAATTTTTTATTTCCCGGCTGTCATATATAACAGAGAGAGAGTGTAGCGATCGGTGGAAAACATGACTCCCTCCAAATTTTTACATTTAGGACTCAACATATCTTACCTTGAAATGTCGAGATATGCAAAATATTTGTGGTTTTCATTTTGTATGTATGGATGTTAGCGTGTGTGTGTGTGTGTGTGTGTGTGTGTGTGTGTGTGGTGTGTGTGTGTGTGTGTGTGTGTGTGTGTGTGTGTGTGTGTGTGTGTGTGTGTGTTGGGCACGATTTTGTTCATCCCAACAAAATCGTGCCAACACACTGCCCTTCCATCGATACTGCGGAATTTGAACGACTGTCTACGTCTTTGTATTGGCACCGAAGGCGATCGTTTTGAAACATACTTTCTAACGAAATAAAGCTCACTAACACTGTATAAATTTTTCGCAATGTTACTTTATCCTTTACAGTCATAGATTATCTGTATGTTACAATAAATCGTCTTAAATCGATCTCTTCGGTTATTTTAGCGCCGGAACAAGCGTGTACTACATGCACGCAGAAATTGGCTCCTCTCATTTAATTTTAATTACGATAAAGATACATTGCATCTAGCTCTTATTTACACTTGTTTTGTATTTTTCACTCATTAACATTACTAGATATTGCTTTTCGAAAAAATGAAAAAAAGGGGATAATTTTTAAAATTTAATAAATTAAATAACATATTAATATAATACATTTTAATACGTTAAAGTTAAAATTTTATTTTTAACTTAAAAGTTTGTCGTTTTAACAAAGTTTTCTTTACTGTAATTTCAATTCTGTCGTATTTATTACGGCTAAAACATTAAGAAATTGTTCATAAAAAGTTCTATAAATTCTCTTTTCAGATCATAAAGAATAAAAGCATTGAAACTTCTTTTTGTGGCGTGGAAATCGGCAGAGAATTGAAGTTTATACAATAAATAAAATAAAATTTTTCCTTATTGAAGACTCGTTTCGATTTCTATTTTCAATAATAAATCGAGTTTACAGACGTTTCGAAGTAATCTTTTAATGTTTTTTTCTTTTTTTTTAAATCCAAAATAGATTTGATCACTTGGAACTTTTTCATTAGTAAATTTTTGATGATTACATAATGTAATATAGAAGTTTTCTTCTTACTCATTAGGTAAGATGCGTTATATTTATTTTACATAAAATCGAAATTGAAGGAGATTTAAACATTTATTTTCCAAATTATATTCTAATCAACTAATTCTATTTTATATTATTATTATTTTAACTAAATAAATTTAATCAACTTAATTATACAGTTTTTTAAATATTATATCTGAATATTTCTCTCTGCAAACCGTACGAAATTTCTTTAACATTTAAGTAAAGTTCCTTATAGAGATGTATAAGCAAACAAAAGTAGATCAAAATATTATTAAAATTTCATAATAATTATAACTGAAAGCAGGGTATTTAACTGGTCTCACCCCCTTCACTTTCTTTATCAACTTCTCCTTAAATTGAAATTGGCCATCAAATTAATTACGACATTCTAAGTTAATTTTATCTGGAAGTTTGCTTATTCTTTTTCTAAATTAAATTAATTTAAACACTACACGTTCGGTTCAAAAGTGTTTTTGATCTGCGTCTTTAATACAAAAGCTGGTAAACGTTCTCTCCATTTATCAAATAAGCGCAATTTAATTATTTCACAAGAAAACTGATGCTTAAAACAGACAGTAAAAGCGAGAAATGAAAGAAAATATTCGGTTAGGATGATGAAAAAGTTAACACCACAATTCTTCCGCACGAAATAATCAAGTTAGTTTAACATGATTTTTCAGGTTTGTTTTATTTAGTATTTTTACTTTTGCAATTTTTATTTTGTCCCTGCGTATTGCTCATTTAATAAATAATTGTGTAAATATGTTTTAGACTTTTATATGCCCTGACATATAAAAGAAAGGATATGTTTCCCAGAAGGCGATGATGGTGTCGGGAAAGTAACCTATTGTATAGCGAGGTATTTCCTACCTGTACATAGTTTTACATTAGTGTATATTATAATAGTATTGACTTCAAGTTTCATAGTTTAATATTATTACCTATCTTGGGGGTATAAATTAAAAATAAATGATTTATATGTAAGAAGGAAAACGATTTATAAAAATTTTATTAACGCTTTATACAATATTAAAAATCAATTCCGTTTATATATTTTTTATTATAAAATCATATTGACTTTTTATGTCAATATAAAGTTCATGTTTTTATATTTAACTACAACAAAATATATAGAAACTTCTACATTATTTGGCATTTCACTTTAAGAATTAATTCCGGATATGTAGAATA
>NW_027121608.1:0-4468 GCF_030686945.1 Centruroides vittatus
ACTTGATATATATCGAAATGCTATAGCTTCTACATTCAATAAATTTTCCTGTTCATTTCTATATATAAACTTCCAATCATTGTCCGATGACAATGGTTATCAGTTTACATGTAGAAACTAAAAGAAAGCGATAATGATTTATATGGTGGCTAGTTTCATAATGAATGGCAACTTATATCATCATGTTTATATGCGAAACTAATGTAATTTTATACCATTAATTTCTCTTTTAACCAGGGATGGGGGTTCCGAATTTAAATCTAAAGTTTAAATTTACCACAAACCCTCACATATTCACCCATTGGCGATTAAGTGAGTCTGTTTACATAGACAATTATTAAGTGAACAATGAAGCGAAAATTTGCGGTACGATGGTAATTAAATTGGCAAGTAAATGAGGATTTAACGGTATTTTGGTACAAAAACAAAAACGCTTCACTTAATTGGCGATTAAGTGAAACGTTTTTCTTTTCGTACCATAGTATGGTAAAAGCTAGTTTCATTAATATATAATTTATTAGAGTTACTTGTTTTTCTGATTCTGTTAGAAACGTATTATATAAAACGAGCAATTATTTATTGTGACATTGTCACAATGCCAGGCTGCAAGTTTTAATCATATTTTTAATTTATTTTATTTAAAATATATGCTCTCCACCTCAAATTAGTAGTCTTGCCCCTGTACTTTTCCGTTAACAACAAAGTCGTGCCGATCATCTGTCTAACACCTTTCAGGGGAAAAGTTTTGAATTGAAATAACATGCCTTCAGGTTTGCATTGGACATTATTTTATAGTTAATCGGGGTCTACTTCCCCTAAGGTTTTCATATCTGGTCTCGTTTTTCAACTTTCTAGTTTCGAGATGAAGGAAGGACAGACGGACGACAGTGGAAATTTATAGGTCTACAATTTTTTTTTTAAATTGCAATAAAATATTTAAGACATGAATTGATTCGAACTTTTTTCCTGCAATTAAAAATTTATTTTCTTCATATAATAATAGATAATAAATTCTTAACACAAGGATGAGTGAGTGGGGTTTTGTTTTATAATGCGTTCAAATTATAAATTATTTACATCAGTTCACTCAGAGGAAGGCAAAACCGAAATAAAAAAACGTATTTGAACTTTTCCTCAGGTCACAAAGGAAGGATGAAATTAGTTTTTATTGGGGATTTAAAGTATGTTCGTTATATCTGGAAATTTGTTTACGAGAATGTATTTTATAATACATTTTATAATACATATAAAACATACATTGGCAAGGCGCGGTGTATTAGTGGATTGGGCATCTGTCTGGTGACCTATTGCTACTGGCCAAGGAATAAAGATAGACGAGTAATATCTTTTCTCGACACAACTAATACTAAGAGGGAATTCCGAAAAAGTAAATATTGTAGTTACCTATGCTTCACCTATACCAAGTTATGGAGATGAGAGGAAAGTTCATGTGACAGTGAGTTCTAGCAGAGTTCGGAACAATATTATCGGCATATTATCGCATGAGGAAATTAAAAACCTTATAGGAACTAGGACAATTTAAAGGAGGTACTATAATTGCATCATTTTAAAAGTATTAGAAAAATATATATATGACAGTTAACTTTAAACAGAGTTGATATGATATTGTTATGGATGTAGGGATCTTTCCCAATTTATGTTTTGTTCTTGTTAAGAAGCATTAGAATCCTGAAATGGATATTACTTCCGTGTGTTGTATATGATTATCAACGTAAATAGCAAATACAAATTTCTTCTCATACAGCAGAATTGTAACTAATTATAAGCTATCCAATTTGTTAAAATTTTTGTAATTAAGTTATACAGCATGTTATTTAAAAGTTAAACCTTTCATTAATGAATATATGTGTCAATGTTAAACTAAATAATTAAGATATATTATATGGAACTAATATGTTGTTATATGATTGTGATTGGTTAATAATTGAAACACCCTATGTAACAGGTTCAATCCTATTACAATAAACGTTACTTACTTACTTATTATATATCCAAACTAAAATATTTAAAATAAAAAATGATTTTTAAAGATTGAAATAAATTTAAAATTTATAAGAATAATTAAATATTTAAATTATTTCGAACTTAATTATTTGAAATTTTTATGAAGAATTCTATTTGCATTTGTAAAACATGAAAAAGTTTACAACTTTATAAATAATTTGATAAATATTTAAATAATATATTAAAAAAATAAAATGATATGATTATTTTCTAGTTTGCTTAGTTAATAATTAAATATTTATAAATGAAATTAAATAATACAGATTTAAACGAAAGAAGAAATAAAAATAATTAGAAATTTTCATAAAATTTAAACTAATTTTTTGTTATTAAAAACGAATTTGACTTTTTTAAATTTTTAGTTACAAACATTTTTGAATTTTGAATATTTCTAACCGACAACAATTGTTTTAATTAAAAAAAATTCCGGTCTAAAAATTTCAAACAATAATTCAGAATATGGTAATATAAATTAGTTAGTTTATCTGTTTTTACTTAATTAGACACGTTTGTATAATTAAAATGAAGTATCAAGAGAAGTTTAATTTCACAGAAAAGTCTTCTATATGTATTATTGCTTATGTACAGTGCTCTACATATCATGAAATTCCGAAACGTATGCATTCCATAAATCAATTAGGTATGTTACTTTCTCTTTCTATTTACGAAATAATAAATACTGTATGATAATTTCGAATTATTCAAGTTTATACTAAAACTTCAAACAAATATAATTTATACACTAAATTTAAATTATACAGTAATTTCAAGATGAATAATGGCTAAGTCGAACTATTTATTAATATAATAATAATTAATATCAAGTTTGAAATACTCAGTATTATTTTATTAAAATATATTTAAAATATATATGTAATTTCCAAAAAACTTCAAAAAAAGATACTTTAAAAAATACGATCACATTGATATATTTAGCAATTGTCTTTTTTTTATTTATAACGAAAAAGATTTACTTATACTAAATGCATTTCGAACTGTGTTTTTCCACTGTTTCTCTTCAGTAATTGAAGTAGACACGTAGAGAACGAGTGATACGATACGAACACTCTCTTTACCACACAAGACAGTCTAAATTGTAATTATCAAACATGAATGGCATGTTTTATTAATACAAAAGCCCCATTTGTTATAATTAATTCCTGAAACGTTTCAGATGTTAATGTCTCTTTAAAATCTATGTTTTTCAATTCTTCTAAAACTTTAAAAATCACATTTTTTAAATTTTCAGCAGTTAAATTACATAATATTGACATTATACTAACAACATCTTTATATTTAGATAGAATGCTATATATAATAAATACCTGTGCCGTTTTTGCAAGCTTTGATGGTTCATTTTCACTACATCCAAATATAATATCACTTTTAAAATTTAATTGCTGCTCAATATATATTTCATAAAATAATAAATTTACAATATATTCATCACTTTTTAAATACTCCATTTTATCCTTTAAATATTGTAGATTATTTTCAATATTATTATCTGTAACACTAAATTTACGCATCAATTTTCTTATGTTTTTGGGGGGGAGAAAATATAAACATTTACTTTGATACAAAGCGTTATATGCAGAACATGAATGAATGTTACTTATAACAGCAAATGGATGTGTTTCCATAATATTTCCTATTATTTCATGTTTTTAGCTAATTCTAACTGTTCACAAATAAATGATATTCTAGAATCTGTGTTACCAAAAGAAATTGATTGTATTAATATAACACAACACTAATAATGTCCAACTAATTTTTTCCAAGATCCTTATTTTGTAATGTGCTACAATGTCTTGGAGATTTGTAATTGTCTTTCTTTATTTTCTTATTTTCCTATTTTCTTTGTCTTTTTTTATTTCTTTTTCACTTCTATAATTTGTTTTACAGCCACTAATACTACAACATCTTGGCATTTTAAAAAATGTTATGTTTTTTGTAAAACAGTATATATCCAATAATTATTACTTTATAATTAACACTTAAATAGGGATCAGTTTCCATAATTTTCATAAAAGACCTTACGGAGGCTTTTCTCCTCGGTAGAGCGCCCATGTGTCACGTTGTTGTATATAAATAAAACTGCTCAATAAAAGTATCTTTTCTTATAAAGAAAATCGAGAATATTAATTACTTTTGATGTTAGATTTAAATCTGGTTGATATACACTTAATTTCATTCATCTTGTCGCTTACAATTTCATTATTCTACTAATAAACCATGCCATTTTCTTTGTTATTATTATTATTTTTTGTTTCAGTTAGATAAAGATACTATAATTAAATATCGCTTCCTGTTATATATCTATATACATATAAAGATAAAACAGACAGCTTTAATTATTTAAGCTAAAATATAAGTTTATGAAGTTTAATGCACTTGAACAATATATTTGAAGTATTTCTATATTACGTAAATAAATATATAT